>NC_138770.1:311371363-311568863 GCF_965119305.1 Pelophylax lessonae
TGCCATGCCACCTACACACTGCTGATTGCTGCCGCGCCGCCATCATAGACAGCAAAGTAGAGGAAAAGACCTCCAGGTGCCCTCTCCTCCCAGTGGAGAGGAGGTAAGCCAGCGGCTGTGGTTGCGCCCTAGGTGGCAGTGCGCCCTAGGCGGCTGCCTAGTCTGTCTAGCGGTAGCGCCGGCCCTGGGTCTAGTTTAGTAAAGACTCGAGCATTCCGGAAGCGCTGGAACAATTCTGGAATTAGAGGGAGAGGGTAGCGGTTTTTAATGGTAACTTTGTTGAGTTCCCGATAATCAACACAAGGTCTTAACGTACCGTCCTTCTTCTCTACAAAAAATATTCCAGCGCCAGCTGGGGAGGATGAGGGCCTGATGAACCCCTTTTTCAGATTCTCATCGACATAGGACCGGAGAGTTTCTAATTCCTTTTCAGATAGGGGGAAGATCCTTCCAAAAGGGATCTCTGCCCCTGGGAGAAGCTCAATGGGGCAGTCGTAGGGCCTGTGAGGGGGTAGAACATCAGCTTTCTTCTTGTCGAAAACATCCTTAAAGTCCCGGTAAGCTGCAGGAATGTCTTCGGAGGAGTATGAGGCCGGCTGGATGGATAGGCAAGTGGCTGGAGCTTGGGATTCGGAAGGGAAGCAATGATCCAGGCAGTATTTCTTAATCCAATCAATCTGTGGATTGTGGGCTTGGAGCCATGGTAGGCCTAGGATGACCGGGAATAAGGGAGAGGACAGGACATCGAAGCGGAGGAGCTCTTGATGACCCGAGTCCTTGGTAGTAAGGACCGGGTAGGTCTCCCTGGTCACGGGTCCGGAACTAGGCAGGGATCCGTCGGCCAGGAAAACTTGAAGCTGTTGCTCCTTGGCTTGCAGGGGTACCCCTAGCTTCGCAGCTAGTGTACAATCCAGGAAGCAACTGCAAGCTCCGGAATCAATAATTGCCGTGAGCTGGATCCTCTCTTCTGCTACCTGTAGGGAGACAGGAAGGATAAGGTGAGCAGGGGATGGCTCAGAGACCTGACAGTTCGGGACAGACCGTGAACAGCACTTACTAGGCCTCACAGGGCAATTGCGGAGGAAGTGGCCGGAAGCTCCGCAGTATAGACAGAGGTTCGCCTGGCGGCGGCGTTGTCTCTCTTCGGGGGTCAGGGAGGAACGAATGAGCCCAATTTGCATAGGTTCCCCATCTGTAGGGGCATTGACAGCTGGTCCTGAAGGAGGAGAGGCCATAAATGGGACCTTTGGCATGACCCACATTGCTCAAGACCCTTAAAGGCGTTCTGAGCGTCGCTCCCGCAGACGCCTATCCATTTGGATGGCAAGAGCGATTAGATCCTCTAAGGATGCAGGTGTTTCTACCTGAGCCAGCTCGTCTTTTAAAGCTTCCGAGAAGCCATGACGGTACTGGTATTTCAATGCTGCCTCGTTCCAGTCCGTATCGGCTGCCCATCTACGGAAGTCTACCGTATAGTCCTCGGCCGGGCATTTGTTTTGCTGGAGGGCATGCAGGGCCGACTCTGCCGTGACCGTACGCTGGGGATCCTCTTATAATTGGGCCATAGCCTCAAAGAAAGAGTTTGTGGAATTCAGGATTGGACTCTTCTGTTCCAAGAGATTGTGTGCCCAAGTAGGGAAATTATGAATCCCACCTTGACGGACTCAGAGGAGAAGGTCCTAGATTGAAGGGCTAGGTTTAATAAACAAGCATTCCTGAAGGCCCTGAATTTCCTACGCTCCCCACGGAAGCGTTCTGGCGTGGGCACCTGTGGTTTCGGGGGCGGAGCTGAAGCCGAATGGCCGGAGCTAGCTTGGTCCGGTTGGGCCGGAGCCGGCAGTGAGCTAGTGGTTGGCTGATTCGGGTCAGGTGGAGGAGAAAGGCCGGCCATGTTGAGTACTCGACCCTCTAGCTGGAAGTACCCATCTTGTAGCCTTGGCACAGCTTGGGTCAGGGCTGAAACCTGCTGGCATAGGGCCTCGAGCTGGGAAGCACCTCTGTCGGCCTCTGACATGGCTGGTTTATGCTGTCAGTTACCTTGGTGGAGGCCGAAGTGCTGAGAGGGCTTCCTTTGCAGCTCGGTGCGGATCACCCCTGGAGGTGGAACAGGAGATGACACGTCCCAAGGAGCACTGGATGCGGGTGGATTCTGTATGATGAATGGTATGGTGTGGACTCACAGGACCGTTTCCAGAGGATCTAAAGATGCTTGAAACAAGAGACAAAAGGTAAATGCCAGGCCGAGGGTCATACACAGTGAATCAGTCTGAGGAAATGGAGGTACAGAGGGGTAAGACAAGGAGAGAGTCCGTGGAATCCAGGCCGAGGTCCATACACAGAATATCCAGCAGAGGTATGGTTCAGGCAAAGAGTGGTCAGGTAAGCCGAGGTCAAACAAGGAGAAGTGCAGATGGGTCAAGGAGCAAGCCGGGTCAAAAGCAGGAACGCAGATAAACAAACAGGTCATGGGTACTAGAGCTGATGTTAAACCAGCACTGAAGCACAGCCAGAGAGCGCCTTATATAGGGCCAGGGCTGGGGAAAAGGGCGTGGTGACACACCTGCTCTGCCTCCAGCGTTCTATTGTTGCTGAATGGTAATTCCTTTCCTGACAGCAGCCTACGTATGGGTTAACTCCAATGGTATAGGACCCCCCTCCCATAAATTTCAGCTTGTAGGTACAGCCAGTGTTCCATATCTTCCAAGATCTGAGGGTGGGAACTCCAGCTGCCATGGAGACCATCAGGAAAGGAAAATTACGGTAAGTATCTGATGGGAATTTTCCATTTTCCTGACAGTCTCCATGGCAGCCTACGTGTGGGAAACTAGCCCAAGCCACACGGGTAGGAATGCTTTAAACAAAGAAAATTTGAATTCAAATTATTAGCAGACAAGACAGTCAGGCCAAAATTAACTGAAGACAAGGAGGCTGGCTCCACACAGTAATGGGTCATAAAGATATTGACAGAAGATCAGGAAGTTGCTCTACAGACTACTTCTAGAGCCACGTGATGTGAAGCCGCCCAGGACGTCGAGATGCTTCTCGTTGGGTGGGCTGTCTACGCCTCTGGAGGAGCCAAACCCTCTGCACTGTAGGCCTGTTGTATAGCTGCCACAATCCAGGCTGCGATAGACCTCGACGAGGCCCGCTTCCCTCTGTTCCTGCCTGAAAAGAGGATGAAAAGGTTGTCTGATTGCCTGAAAGGAGCTGTTGCCTGAAGGTAGTCCCTTAAAGGTTTACCCACACCCAGGGGATGAGGTTCAGAATCATCAGAGGACCGAAAGGTAGGAAGAACAATCTCTTGGTTTTCATGAAAGATTGATGTCACTTTCGGATTGGAATTGAGCATCGGAATGAGGACTACTCGATCCGGGAAGAACGTAAGGAATGGTTCTTTGTGACCAAGGGAACTGATCTCAGAGATCCTTTTGGCTGAAGTGATTGCCACCAAGAATGGTAAGATCCTTGATAGAGATGGAGTTTATCGGACCAGTTCTTGACAAAACGTTAAGAACGAGAGGAAGGTCCCATTTCGGAAATCTTGGTTTCCTCTGAGGGCTGAGTCTGATCGCTCCTTTGAAAAATTGTTGGACAAGTGAATGTTTGGCCCAATGAACACCAGAGAAAACAGACAAGGCCGATATTTGGACCCTGAGAGATCCTACTGAGAGAAATTTATCTATACCTGCTTGAAGAAACTGTAGTACTTCCTGTACTCCAAACTTTGAGGATGAATTTCCTTCCGGGTATGTGAATTTTAAGAATCTGGCCCAGACTCTGCAGTAAACCTTATTCGTGCTTGGTCTTCTAGAATTCATCAAGGTGGGGGTGACCTCAGGAGGGCATCCGAGGGATTCCAACCTCTCCCTCTCAAGAACCAGACCGTCAACCGGAGCAGAGCAGGGCAGGGGTGAAGTGTCGTTCCCTGCGAGAGAGGGTCCGGTCTGAGAAAAAAGGGGAATTGGGCTCCGATAGCTGAGCTGCAGGAGAAGTGGGAACCATGGCCTGTTCGGCCAGTATGGAGCCACCATGATGATCTCCACATCTTCTGCTTGGAGTCTTTGCAGAAACTTGATAATGATGGGAATCGTAGGGAAGGCATATGCTCTACTGAATTCCCATTTGTCAGTCAGAGCATCTGTCCCGCAGGCTTGGTGACACCTGCTGCGTGTGAAGTACTTCTCCAATTTGTGGCTGCATGGAGACGCAAACAGGTCTACTTCGGGCGAAACCCCCAGTGACAGAATCCATTTGAATGCGTCTGTGTGGAGAGACCACTCTTTGTGATTAAACTGGACTCTGGAGAGAAAGTCTGCCTGGACATTCTGTGGCCCGGGAATGTAGACTGCCGAGATGTTGGTCAGATGGACCTGTGTCTATGTCATGATTGGGTCTAACTCTTGCAGAAGGGAGAGACTCCGGTTTCCACCCTGTCTCTTCACGTAGGCCACCGCCGTGGTGTTGTCCATTCTGAGGAGTATGTATTTCCCCTATAGTAGATGACGGAAAGGTTGAAGAGCCAGAAAGCCCGCACGGGGCTCCAGGATATTGGAGAAAGGGGTGTGAGTTTGTGGAGACCACTTACCTTGAGCCACTTCTGCCATGCAATGGGCTCCCCAACCAGAGTTGCTGGCGTCTGTTGTAATGATGGTCCAGGAGACGGGAACTAAAGAATGGCAGTTGAGCAGGTTCTTGCGCTGAAGCCACCATAGAAATATAGATACGCTGCTCGTGCTCCTCCGGATTCCACTGAAGAAGAAAGCCTCTTTGAAAAGGCTGCATCTGCCATAACGCCCACTTGACCATAGAAGTTGTTGAGACCATAGTGCCGATGATCTTGAGGCACTGAGAGGCCCTAAGGAAGGAGGAGGAGAGAGCAGGAAGAATCCTCTCTCGTACTACCGGGATTTTTTCCAGAGGTAAGGAAATTGTACCTCGGACGGTGTTGAATTGCGCCCCTAGATAGACTACGTGTTGAATAGGTTCTAGGTGGCTTTTCTGTAGATTCAACAACCAGCCGAACTCCGTGAGAGTTGCAATGACCTGATCCCTGTGGGTCAAAAGTTGGTCTTTGTCTTAAGACAACAGGAGAAGGTCGTCGAGGTAGTGATGTAGACGTACACCTTTTGTCCTGATTAGAGCTACCACAGTCAGGAGGATCTTGGAAAACACCCTTGGAGATGTGGACAGACCGAAAGGGAGGCAGGTGAAATGGAAGTGCTGATGCGCCCCCTAATTTACCTACGACCCACTCCTTCCTGTCAAGGCCACACCCCTTCCTGTTTCAGACCCGCCCTGTCACCTGTAAACCACACCCCCTCCTCTTTAGGCTCCACCTCTTCCTCTCTGTACATTAAAAGTGGGTACAAAGTGCCTACTTGTATATTTTGTTGTTTTGTATGGGGGTACATTGGCTCGTGGGAGCGCTCCTGGGGGCCCCCACTAGGCAGCGGGGATGCCAATCCATGAGGCCAGCGGTCGCAATTGCCACCGGGTACCCGCGTTCGCTCCCCGCTGAGAGAGAACGACGGTCTGCTGTTGTAAACACAGCTGACCGTTGTTCTCTCTGAAATTATCACAGAGCGCCTGTGATCCTTCTATATAGAAACACAGGTCTCTATGGTCATTTCACAAGCCCCTCCCCATACAGTTAGAAAACACCCCCTAGGCTCACACTTAACCCTTTGATCACCCCCGGGTTAACCCCTTCCCTCCCAGTGTCATTATTACAGTAACAGGGCATATTTGTAGCACTGATTACTGTAGTAATGTCACTGGTCCCCCCAAAAGTGTCAAAAATGTCAGTTAGGGGTCCGATCTGTCTGCCGCAATGTCGCAGTCCCGCTAAAAATAGCAGATTGACGCTATTACTTGTAAAAAAAAAAAAAAAATGACATAAATCTTTCCCCTAGTTTGTAGACACAATACCTTTTGCGCAAACCAATCAATATACACTTATTGGGATTTTTTTTTTACCAAAAATATGTAGCAGAATACAAATTGGCCTAAAAGGATGACAAAATTTGATTTTTAAATTTTTATGGGGGAATGTTATCTAGCAGAATGTGAAAAACAATATTTTTTTTTTTTTCCGAATTGTTGCTCTTTTTTTTGTTTATAACACAATAAATAAAAATCGCACAGGTGATCAAATACCACCAAAAGAAAGTTCTATTTGTGGGAAAGAAAGGACATTAATTTTTTTAGGGTACAGTCTCGCACGACCGTGCAATCGTCCTTTAAATAATGCAGTCCTGAATCGCAAAAAATGGCCTGGTCATTAAGGGGGAAAATCTTCCAGGGCTACAGGCATGGTGCAGGGGCTGCGGGCATGGTACAGGAGATGCAGGGGTTGCGGGCATAGTGCAGGGGCTGCAGACGTGGTATAGGAGATGCAGGGGTTGCGGGCATGGTGCAGGGGCTGTGGACATGGTACAGGAGATGCAGGCATAGTACAGGGGCTGCGGACAAGGTACAGGAGATGCAGGGGTTGCGGGCATAGTGCAGGGGCTGCAGACATGGTACAGGAGATGCAGGCATGGTGCAGGGGCTGCGGACATGGTACAGGAGATGCAGGGGTTGCGGGCATAGTGCAGGGGCTGCAGACATGGTACAGGAGATGCGGTGCTGCGGGCATGGTACAGGAGATGCAGGGCTGTGGGCAGCATGGTAAGGAGATGCAGTGCTGTGGGCATGGTACAGGAGATGCAGGGCTGTGGGCAGCATGGTACAGGAGATGCAGGGCTGTGGGCACTGGGCAGCATGGTACAGGAGATGCAGGGCTGTGGGCAGCATGGTACAGGAGATGCAGGGCTGTGGGCACTGGGCAGCATGGTACAGGAGATGCAGGGCTGTGGGCGCTGGGCATCATGGTACAGGAGATGCAGGGTTGTGAGCAGCATGGTACAGGAGATACAGGGCTGTGGGCACTGGGCAGCATGGTACAGGAGATGCAGGGCTGTGGGCACTGGGCAGCATGGTACAGGAGATACAGGGCTGTGGGCAGCATAGTACAGGAGATGCAGGGCTGTGGGCAGCATGGTACAGGAGATGCAGGGCTGTGGGCACTGGGCAGCATGGTACAGGAGATGCAGGGCTGTGGGCACTGAGCAGCATGGTACAGGAGATGCAGGGCTGTGGGCACTGAGCAGCATGGTACAGGAGATGCAGGGCTGTGGGCACTGAGCAGCATGGTACAGGAGATGCAGGGCTGTGGGCACTGGGCAGCATGGTACAGGAGATGCAGGGCTGTGGGCACTGGGCAGCATAGTACAGGAGATGTAGGGCTGTGGGCAGCATAGTACAGGAGATGCAGTGCTGCGGGCATGGTACAGGATAATCTCCTGTACCATGCCCGCAGCACCTGCATCTGCTGCGGAGGAGTCTCACTTACCTTGAGGCGCCTTACATTTAAAGGTGGCGCCGCTCGGCGCCATTATGTCACCGCGCATGTGCTGCCTGCCCGGGAATAGCCGAACATGTACGGGGTTTCCCGAGCGGCGGCGGCGCATGCGCGGTACGCATGTCGGGCCGGCCGTGGACCTTTTTTTTCTTCTTTCAGGTTTTAGCAGCAGATCGGGGGGTTTTCATGCAGGGGGGGGCAGCTTTTTTGCCACCCTAGGCCTAGGCCTTGTCGGCCTACGCCTAAATACAGCAGTGGGGCAACCACAGGGCCCGTTTAGCTGTAACAGAGGATAGCATTGCCTTGGACAGGAGACGGAGGACATCAATAGAAGCTTCTCCAAGAACGATTGAAGCCAGCTAAAGCTCTTGAATGGGGGAGCTTTCAACCGCTTCATCTGAGATATTCCCCAACTTCATCTCCACGTCCGAAACCCAGGTTTCCATGGCCTTGGCCGTACCAGCCGTAATATAAATTTGCTTCAAATCTACATCCATCTTCCTATCTAGGGGATCTTTGAAGGAAACTGCATTGTGCAGCGGCAAAGTAACATGCTTCGCCAGTCTGGTGACTGCGGCATCAACCAGAGGAGCTGACTCCAAATGACTGACATCCTTTGACTTAAAAGGATAAAGCTTTGCCAGTTAGAAGATAGAGAGGATTTGCTGTCCCTTTTGCTCCATTCATCCGTTATGACATCCTTTAACTTCGTAAGGAGTGGGAAGTTCAAACGCACTTTTCCCAAATGATTGAAAAACTTCCGCCGTTTCGTCTGCGGAGTTACAGGATCTTCCCATTTCAGAGCTTCTTTGATCGCTCTGATAAGAGGTGAAACAAGGGCAAAATCAAAGCCCCCAACTACACCCTCCTCTTCCAAGTCACTTTCTGAAGACCTTCCGGAGGCAAAGCTCGGCTGAGAGGGGCCTTGGTCTTCAGGGGCCTCAGCGGGAGAGCTGGTTGTAGCAGGACCATGTGCGGGACTAGTGCCCCATTCTTTCAAGAACTGTTGAACTACCCGCTTCAGGGACTCCAACCTCTGGTCTTCAGTCTCCCTCTCACTGGCTGTGCAAGCAAAACAGGGCCCACAAAGAGACTTGTCCTCCGGGACATGCGCCCCACAACCCCAACAGGCTCTTTGGGCTGCATGGCTACTGTGGCGCTGTGTGCGGTGTCTGGAGGAGGAACTTGAGCGCCTCCTCTGAAGCCTGCTTCCTGTCGGACCTGGAAGATGAGTCTCTTCGTGGCCTGACAGGGTCTCTTTCCTGATGAGCACCAGACCTGGAAGAGCTGGGGAGAAAGAGAAATCCAGGGAGACACAGGATTTAGCCATGAATCATAAACCAGCATCTCCTCCTCCACGCCCCCCTGAATGCACCAGCACCCACCTGTTGTGAGAGGGCTGGCCACAGGAGGGCGGTGACGCAGGATCCATGTTTCAGGCAAAACCACAACTGACAAGGGAGAATACAAGGGGTCAGGAACAAGCAGCACAGTGAGCCATGTAGCGTCCCCCCATCCATCCATCCACCCCCCCCCCCCTCCTCCACACTGCCAGCATCATGCAACACCTGGCAGACCAGTCCCCACATACCTGGATCACTCAAGGTAGAGGCACAGGGAAGATGTCGCTACGCCCACAGTACTTCCCAATAGTACTGGGGCTGACAGTATGACGTCAGCGGTGACCTGGCCGCGATGGCAACTGCGCATTTGCGGAGCAGGCCTCGATCCCGATCGCGCCAAACTGCGCATGCACGAGCCGGGAACCAAGCTCCGTCCCCCTACAGCACAGGCGCCTGCCGGACCGAGCAGAGGAGGAGCAGGAACGAGGTGGCTGGAACACAGTGAGCGTTCTAGCAGCCATTGGACCACTCGCACCAAGGAAGTAAAAAGAGACAGGCACATATAATAAACAAACATACTGCCATGGAGAGCAAAGCGTCCATCTTCAGACCCTGCCAGGATGTTGCCGGCCGAATGGAGCACCGCACAGAGCCAGAGGGGATTTTTAAAGTGCCACTCACCCGCCCATGACTGGGCCCTGGGCACACAGACACCGCTGCTCAAATCCTGAGGTAAGCTGGTCATCCTTCATAGAGGTAATCCATTAGGGTCCTTGGAGGAGGACAAAAAAGGAACATTGGCTGTACCTACAAGCTGACATTTATGGGAGGGGGGTCCTATACCATTGGAGGGGAGGCGGGGTTAACCCACACGTAGGCTGCCATGGAGACTGTCAGGAAAAATAATATACACTTTTTAGGAATTTTTTTTTTTTGCCAAAGACATGTAGTAGAATAAATTTTGGCCTAAATTTATGAAGAAATTAGATTTTTTTATTGGATATATTTATAAGCAGAAAGTAAAGTTATTGTTTTTTTTTTTTCAAAATTTTTAGTCTTTTTTTTTGTTTATATCGCAAAAAAAATAAAAAAAAAGTGTGATGATCAAATACTGCCAAAAGCATGCTCTATTTGTGTGATAATAATAAAAAATTTAATTTACGTACAGGTACAGTGTTGCATGACCACGCATTTGCCAGGTAAATAGTGTAGTGCCGAACTGAAAAAAATGCACTGGTCACCAAGGGGGTAAAATTTTCCAGAGGGCAAGTGGATTAAAGTGGTAGCAAACTCATTTTTTTTTAAAGTTGCACCTACAGGTAAATCTCCATATACATGATCAGAATATGGTACATAAAATAGCGCTTTTTAAGCGATCGTATGATAATCTGTTTGTTAGTACACAGCTTTCGTCTGAAATTTTCCAAAGGGACAATTACGAAAGTTATTCTCCTACGATTTTCGTATAATCAGCACAGGTTTTGTGCGAAAATACAACACAAATACATTACATCACTTCCAAATTTTTATTCTGTCGTACGAGAATTTTTGTAGTTTAGTAACCTATTAATTTTCGATATGAGACTAGCATGCAAAAAAAAGAAAATGAACGATCAATCGTCCAATAATCTCTTTGTGAAGGCTGTAGGTAGAGTGAATATCTTCTAAACTTGCACTGTTTAGGAGATATTTACACTGCATGCAGCCGGTCACATCACTGGTGCATATGCTCTGAAGGTCCAGCATACGGTGCCATAGCCGAGTGACGTCATCGCAGCCCCGGCCACTCATGTAGCCGGAGGTTGCGAACCAGGAAGTCAGGGGGAAAATGGAAGCCCAGTCAGCAGTGACAGTGTGCCACTGCAGGGCTTCGTTTTAAGGTAAGTTTCTCATAATGTGCTAATATTCATTGCATACTAGCACATTATGACATTGCCTTGCAGGGGATTTTTTTTGGTTAAGCTGTGGTTTACTACCGCTTTAACCACTTGCCGACCACGTAACATACATTTACTGCGGCAGGTCGGCTCTATTGCGCAAAATCACGTACCTGTATGTCATTTCATGCAATAGCCTCTAGGGGGAGAACTCGCGCCACTGGAGACCAGATTGCACGGTGTTAGGACAGAGGGGGATCCAATTAGCGTGTACGGCGGACACAATGTCTGCGGGCCACCCGCGATCATTCATGAGAGAGGCAGAACGGCGGCCTGCCGATGTAAACAAGGCAGATCGCGTTCTGACAGGGAAGAAGATGAAGATCCTGTGTTTCTGCTAAGCAGCAACACGAATCTATGTCTTCCTTCAGTCAGAGCAACCCCCACCCCCACACACACAGTTAGCAAGTACTCCCCTAGAGACACATTTAACCCGTTAATCACCCCTGATGTTAACCCCTTCCCAGCCAGTGTCATTACAGTGACAGTGCATATTATTTAGCACTGATCACTGTATTGGTGTCACTGGTCCCCAAAAAAATGTCAGGGGGTGTCTAATTTGTCTGCCGCAATGTCGCAGTCCTACTATAAGTCGCCAATCGCCGCTATTACTAGTAAAAAAATAGAAATTCCATAAAAATATCCCATCGTTTGTAGACGCGATAACGTTTGCGCAAACCAAACAATATAAGCTTATTGGGATTTTTTTAACCAAAAATATGAAGCAGAATACATATTGGCCTAAATTTCTGAAGAAATTGTATTTTTATTTTTTATAATTTATTGGATGTGTTTTATAGCAGAAAGTAAAAAATATTGTTTTTTTTTTTTTTTTTTTCAAAATTGTTGCTCTTTTTTTGTTTATAGCGCAAAAAAATAAAATCAAATACCACCAAAAGAAAGCTGTATTTGTGGGGAAAAAGGGCATACATTTTATTTGGGAATAGCGTCACACGGCCGTGCAATTGCCAGTTAACCACTTGCCGATCAGTCACGTTGACTGTACTGCGGCAAAGTGGCTCGATTCCGTCCAGCGACGTAGGCCTACGTCGCTGGACTCCTCCCCTTGTAGGCGGCGAAAACTGAAAACAGCGGGAGTCGGGCCAGGGGAGGAGCGGCGGTGATCACCGCCGCTCTTCCCCGATCGTCGGGGAATCGAGTCTGGAGATCCGCCCGCTTGTGTAAACAAAGCGGGCGGATCTCCTAAGTGACAAACAGTGACAGATAGCAGGGTTCAGCATAGCTGAACATGCGATCTGTCCCTGTGTCACTCAGTCACCTCCCCCCCCCCCACACACGTTAGTAAGCACCAGGCATACATTAACCCCTCCCTCTCCAGTAAAATTAACCCCTTCCCTGCCAGTGTCATTTTTACAGTAACAGTGCATATTTATAGCACTGATTACTGTAGTAATGTCACTGGTACCCCAAAAGTGTCAAAAATGTCAGTCAAGGGTCCGATCTGTCTGCCACAATGTCGCAGTCCCGCAAAAAAAATCGCAGATCGCCGCCATTACTCGTTAAAAAAAAACCACCAAAAATGACAGAAATCTTTCCCTTAGTTAGTAAACGCAATAACTTTTGCGCAAACCAATCAAAATATGCTTATTGTGATTTTTTTTACCAAACATAGGTAGCAGAAAGCAAATTGGCCAAAAATTTAAAAAAATTTTGATTTTTACATTTTTTTGGGGGGGAATTTCATTTAAAAAAATGTTAAAAATATTATTTTTTCAAAATTTACGCTCTTTTTTTGTTTATAGCGCAAAAAGTAAAAATGGCACAGGTGATCAAATACCACCAAAAGAAAGCTCTGTTTGTGGGGAAAAAAGGACGTAAATTTTGTTTGGGTATGGCATCGCACGACCGCGCAATTGTCAGTTAAAGTCGCACAGTGCCGAATCGCAAAAAGTGGCCCAGACGTAAGACAGCAAAATCCTCCGGTGGTAAAGTGGTTAAAGTAAACGCAAAAAATGGCCTGGTCATTAGAGCGGAGTAAAACCTTCCAGGGTTGAAATGGTTAAAGAGAACACAAACAACACAGGAAAATGCTTTGTGAACGCTTTGAAAAGTTTGACCCCTCTGAGTTTCCGTTCGATATTTTCCGTTTCTATGCTACGTCACGTTGCTGGGCAGAGTGACGCGCATCTTTTACACTAAAACGTTTAGAATGCAACCTAACACCTGTTTATTTCGCCACGCCCAAAAAAGGTGGGTCCTTGCTAAATCCCTTATTTGATTGGTCTCTGTTGTTGTCGTGTATGCGCTGCTTTAGATGTTATTGGCTGGTTGTAGAGATCGGTTGAGCCGTGTAAGGCGTTGCGGGTGGGAGAAGGCGGCGCTGGAAGCGCATCGCTAAATCCGCTTATCAGGACCCGTACCTGCCTGACAGGGAATAGCGGCCTCCGAGGTGGGATTCCTGCGTCTATAAGGCGGCTTTACACAGTGCGTGTATGAGAGGGGGGTGAAGGAGACAGCGGCGGGTACAGACTTTCAGAGCGGGGTACCCGTTTCTTCTGAGGGGAAAACTGGGTCAAACTTTGATATACGGGAGCTGAAAGTGCTTCACAGAGGCCTGTCATTATTACCTCAGAGGAGCCCTCCACCCATCAGCAGACTGTAGGACTGAGGTACTCTGCCTGTCCCTTCTGTCAGCCTCGTCCACCCCTCCTGCATGAGGTGACCTATGAAGTTGGCTGCTGTGGAAGTCATTCCAGTTTTCTGTACACTCCTTTCATTGCCTGGCCTGGTGGGTTTGTACATGCAATAAACATCTAACTGTCCTGCTACCCACTACTTTACAGGCCAGCCTCACTGACTGATGTCCATGACCTCTGATCCCCTGGGCTAGGCTGCCTCCCTGACCCACAAGGTGAACCAGAGACAAACTCGCTTTGAGAATTGCGCATAGTCGGTTTTACCGGGACAGAAAGATAATCTATTTTATAGAACTACAGTGGCGCTTCAGAGAAAGAAGATCTTGACAATTCACATCCAGTCTCCTGCCATTCATTTGGATTGGGTTGGCCCAGAATAAACAGGAGGAATCGATCCACCATGTCTCACACTGAGCGAGCTAAGAAGATCATGGAAGGTTTTAAACTGTATCCTGTTTTCCATAACTTGGTAGCTTTAGGGAGATCATTGCATTGTGGGAGTATAGAACACTGTTTAGCATCTTCTCTGTTCCTGATCTGAAAAAATTTGCATATATATTGTACATTCACATCAGTCCCTGCCCTCGAGCTTACAATCTAAGGTCCCTGGCCATACAATTTGTTGTTTTCTTTTTTATTATTCAATTTCCTTTTAGATTTACCTTCAACTATGTAGGGCAAGCAAGAAAACGTAAGCGACCGCCGCTCTAGGTAAGCACATCAATCAGTTTGCTTGCTCCATGTGTGGGTGCTAGCCTCGGCTCGCCTCCGAGAAACCTGGTCAATAAAGGAAGTAGCTGCACAATTTTAGTCACTGTCCATTTAAATGCAGCATCCAAATGACACACACCAGAAGACAAAAGGTGACAGCAGGTTGACGCATTTCATCCATCTCTGTGAAACGCGTCAACCTGCTGTCACCTTTGTCATCTGGTGTATGTCATTTAAATGTTGCAATTAAATGGACACTGACTCTAATTTGGGGTGCAGCCACTTACTTTATTGACCATGTAGTGCAAGTGCCCACCTTAATTGCATACAAATTGAAAGTGTTTAGGTGTGCCCTCATATTATATGGTTTTGGTAAATCGAAAAGGAAAGTTTTATACAATGTATGGCCAGCATACCTCGCATTCATTCATACATACACTAGGGCCAATTTAGACTGGAGCCATTTAACCTACCAGCATATCTTTTGGAGTATTGGAGGAAACCCACACAGGTACAACATGCAAACTCCAGGCAGGTAGTGGCTTGTTTGGGAGACAAAGGATGACCCTAGAGCTGCCAGGTGGCAGTTCTAACCACTAAGCCACTGTGCTGTTGTCTTTTTGTGAAAATGCTAGTTGCCTGGATTTCATTCAAAGCTAATGTCCTCTGTGCTTTCTGTGTCATTGACTTGAAATTAGTGTCCCGGCTTCATTTGCTGCATGCTTGTTCAAGGTCAGAGGCTCAGAATGTGTTGAACTTGGAAAATCAACATTACAGCCAAGCAACTAGCATTTTTATAAGGTTAGCCCACAGGTCTTTTTCCCGCACTGGTTTTCTTTAAAGCCCAGCTCTTAGATAAAACTTAGAAAACCCACTGACTGATCCCTGGCAGTAAAAAACAAACCTAAATGCCTATTTTACCCACCGAGCACCATGGTCATGTGTATCTTTAGTTCCAGGTCCTTGGTCTTCCTTTGTTTACACAGGTGGGGTTCTGCTTTGACTGTCCATGTCACTGCCTGTGTGACATGGATACTTCCTATTGGCTGTCCAGCAGTGAGGCTCACTCAGGATCCAGAAGAGGAGTGACGCCATGACAAGGGAACAGTAGAGGACACTGGCGAGAGGCCATCCTGCAGTATCAGATAACCAATGTTCTGCACCAGGGGGGTCCCAAATGGTGGACCTAGGTGAGTATAACTTGCTTCACAAGGTAAGAAAACATTAAAAAACATTCAGGAAGGGTTAGAAGATTAATTTTTTTTTTTTAATTTAAAAGTGTATGTGGTCTAACTGCAAACCTTTCTTATTTGCTCAAAGTACCCGTTGGTTGTGTAAGAAATTCAGAACTGTCCTGTTTACTTTGCCTGTATTACCTTGAGGAGTCTAATCAGTCCTACCAGTTTTTCAATTGGACTATAAAAAACTTCCCTCCCTATGTTGTGGGGAAAACAGCTGCACAGGGCTGACCACACATCTTGCACTTTCAGTCAAGAGAATGCTTCTGTGTTGTCAGCCCCGTAAATTGAGAGCCGAGTGGGTTTCTGGCAGATCAACCGGTATTTTTCTTTACCTGCAATATCCTTAAGGGGGTAGAACATGACCATGCTCCCTCCTCATAGCATTTGACTGCCAGCAGCAGGAGCTTATGGCTCCCACTGCTTTCAGTCTCCTGTGAGACCAGGAAGTGAAGGGAGTAGAGCTGCAGATGGGACAGCGCTGGATTGTGAGAGGAGGCTTATATGTGTGTAGTGAACAGTTAAAGAATGCATTAAGGTAAAAAAACTGATAGCTTTTAGAACTGCTTTAAAGTGTTTGTAAACTCATATACCTAGTGAATTGACAGGCCTCAGGTGATCCACAGAGATTAAACAAATCCTCCTACATAGGTTGTACCGGTTTATCTGCAGCCCTTTCTTCTCTATAGCTATTCAAAATGCAGAATTTTGTACAGCTTGCCTGAGATACCGAAATGCGGGGGGCAGGGAGCTGATAGCTGATTGGAGGGAAGGGACACCCTCCTTCACACAGCTCACAGGAACAGAGCTGAGGCTGTCAATCAGCTGGTTCTCTCTCTCCCCGTCACCTTTTTTCTCTTGGTGTCAGTAAAACTTGCCTGAAGGGATTCATGCTGATAGTGAGGGAAAGAAGCAGCAGACAGAAAAGACACTTAGTGCTCTTAACTGAGACAAGTACACACTAGGTTAAAATAAAGTGATCAGCTTTTAAACATATTGATATTTCTAGATACTATACCTATAAGCCATTTTTTGTCTGCCGAAGCCTGGTTGATACATTCTCATCTTCACATTTTATATGCTGGCTAGTTTCTGGGCCGCTATAGCTGTTGGCCACTGAACTCTAGTAACCGCTCAGCCATTGCTACGATAGCAAAAGAAGTGCACTGTGCATGCACAGATTTTAAAAGGTCAGATGCTCGCCCCTGTCCCAACAGTTGCAGCTTCTATAAAACTAACCAGGATGGCTATGTAATAATGGGAATATTTTAGCCAGGCTTCAGTGGAACCGAAAAGAGCTTGCTGGTATGGCATCTACAGTAGTGAATATTTTTAAAAGCTGATCCATTTGTTTTAACTAGGGATCGACCGATATAGTTTTTTCCGATATTCTGTACATTTAAAGTTTTTTTAAAGTTTTTTTTTTTTTTTATCACTTTTTTTATTGCTGTCACAAGGAATATAAACCTCCTTGTGGCCGTAATAAGCAGTAACAGGTACTTTTTTATGGTGGGATCTGGGGTCTATAAGACCACAAACCCCTACTCTGCACTTGAAAGCATTCAAAACGCCAAGCTTAGCTGTTTTGAATACTGTAATTGTTTTAAAATCTGGCATCTTTAAGGCTCCAGTAACCTGGAAGCGATGTCATGACATCGCTTCCTGGTCACTACATCGCAGACCCGTTTCCAGCTTTGTTCGGGTCTTGGTCTTGGCTAGCTGGCAGATGTGCCAGATAGTCGCTCAGGCTTTCTGGTGGGACGGGAGACCCAGGCAGAGTGGCGGGAGGGGGACTCCTGCTGCTTGTAATAACAGCCAAGTGGATGCTTAGCTGCAGGCATCACCCCAGTACAACCCCTTCAAGCAATATCAGCAAGTTTTTTTGACCGATACCAATTCTTCAAAAAAAAGTGAATACCGGCCCCACCGATAATCAGTCGATATCTAGTTTTAACTACTTGCCGCCCCACCCACGGTAAATTTACTGTGGGTGAATGGCATAGTCAGGCTGGACAATGTACCTCGTCAGCCGGCTTCCAGGTTCCGAATGTACATGCGCACGCCCCCTGCTGACCCATGCTGTAATTCATGGGTGTCCAACCTTTTGGCTTCTCTGTGCCACATTGAGTGTAGAGAAATTTTCTTGGGCCACATATAAAATATATACTATAGTTAAGGTATATAAGTAGTAAAATGCAGCCGCGTTCTTCCGCCTCACCTCCCCCTCCCTCCACACTAATTTAACACAACTAGAGGATGACCATTGAAATGGAATTGGTATACAGAGGTTTACTTCTTCTGAGAGATATTAAAGGAACAATCTAACCACCTTAACCACTTCTGTGATTTGAAGGGTCTCATGGTGGTAGGAGTCAGAAACCCTGCACATGCTGGGATATATACAGTTATGTGCGGGGGGGCTAGTTGCACCCCTAGCACTTATGACTTGGGCAGCCAGAAAATGTCATGTCCTTATTCATACATGTATAAACAAGGACATGACATAATATGACAAAACACAACTTGTTATTAAAAAAAAACGTATTGCAACAATTTACACAAGCTGATGCGCATACCTTTTCTACTTATTTGGCAGACTGCTGGCGGTTACTGCTGGCGGGTAATGCTGGCGGTTACTGCTGGAGGAAGCAGCGGCTGCAGTAGAGAGCAGAGCCGCTGCTTCCTGTATGGCTCCTGTCACAGGCGGAGTGCATTTCATATCACTCCGCCTGTGACAGAGCTGGAACTATACAGGAAGCAGCGGCTCTGTCTCTGACTGCAGACATCCTAAGTCTCCCGCAGCAGCTGGTAGATCGCACGGCACTTGCAGCCTAGTGCATGCCCATCCAATGCAGCTTTACCAGTGCGTGCCTATCCAATGCAGCCTGATCAGTGCCTATCCAATGCAGCCTCACCAGTGCATGCCCATCCAATGCAGCCTCACCAGTGCGTGCCCATCCAATGCAGTTGCAGCCTCTGCCTACAGTTGGTTGGAAGCTGCTGTGGCCTTGCCCCCGACTCGACTTTCTTCCTCCCCAGAAAAAAATAAAAATTGTCAGGGGGGCAGTGGGCCGCATTGGCTACAGTTCCGGGCTGCAGGTTGGACATGCCTACTGTAATTGGACACCGCATGAGTTTGGCAGCTGATTGCAGCCAATGATTTTTGCTGAAGTCAGCTGATTGGCTATGGCCAATCAGAAGCAGAGTTCTTTGTTTACTGTGTACAGCCAGAAAGTAAAGTAAAAACAGCACACATTACACATTGTTAGGTGCACAGTTAACCCCTGGATTGCTCCTAGATTTTAACCCCTTCCCAGTGTCATTTGTACAGTATTATCACTGATCACTGTATAAGTGTCACTAGCGATGTCAAAGACCCTCCCAGACAGTGTCTAGTAGCGCCAGATGGGCCGCCACCCTATCACAGTTACACTATATGTCGCTGATCCGCGCCATGACAGTATAGTGTCTATAGCTGTGCAAATTTCAGTGTGTATGTATGTGTGTGTATGTATGTATGTATATGTAATATATAATTTAAAACCAAATAATATACACTTATTGTGTTTTTTTTTTTTTACCGGACCTGTAGCAAAATACATTTTGGCCTAAATTTATGAAAGAAATAATTTTGTTTTAGATATCTTTTATGACAGAAAGTAGAAAATATCGGGTTTTTTTAGATCGCAAAAAAATCAAAAACCCAGTGATGATCAAATACAACTAAAAGAAAGCGCTATGTGTGTGAAAAAATGAAACCAATTTCATTTGCATGCAGTGTTGCATGACCTTGCAATTGTCAGTTAAAATTGCACAGTGCTGAATAGCAAAAAATGACCTGGTTTTACAGAAGGTAAAACCTTTCTTGAGGTCTAGTGATTACCCATGTTTTCATGGTCACTTTAATGGAAATAATGTGCCAAAGGTGAACTTTGGCTTTTAAGGTAGTCTTATACGCGTAGTTTTCTCTTGTTTAGCATGTGAGCTGAACAAGAAAAATCTAATAGGTTTCTCCATTTCTTGCTAAACCGTGTGAATGGAGGAATCTCTCCTGCCAGCTATTGTATTCAGACAGCCACATCACACCATCCAGACAGGATAAACTGAAAATATTTCAGCTGAGGTTTGTCTATTCAGGTGGAGCTGTGTAGGGCTAGAATAATGAGTCATTCTAGAATGCAAATCTTTTATTTAGCCAGGCTAAGAGCTACATTTTATTGGGGTATAATGCTAAGAATAAAAATATTTTTGTTTGGTTTTATGACTTCAGTCATAAACTCGTTTGGCTCTACTTCTTCTGTGTCACATGGGTAGGTCACATACCCCCCCACTTCCTGCCCTAAAAGTACCAGGTAAAGTACCATTACCTGGGATTTTCACCATCTGCAGCAGAAAAAAAAACAACTTTTTGGGTGCTCTGCTAAGGTGAGAATCTGTGTTTTTTGCTAAAACACTGACACTGTGCTGGTTCTGTCACTCACTATTTAGTGAAGGCGGAATAAAGATGAGGTGAGAACAGGAAAATTAAGTTCCAATGGGATCACCAAATGTGTATAGTTGAAGGCTAGAAATATATCTGGTCAAATTGCCCTCTAATATAGATGCAAGAATTTGATGTTTCTTAAATGAATTCATGGATCCAATCTGTGTCAAAAGCTTAGATTGCTGGTGGTATAATGAAGAGGGGAATATTTTCTTGGAACACCTTAGGCTGGCCATACACTATACAATTTTCTTATTCAATTTCCTTTAGATTTACTTAAACTATGTAGTGCAAGGGCCTGCCTGACTGCATACAAATTGAAAGTGTTTAGGTTTGACCCTATATTACATGGTTTTGGTAAATCTAAAGGAAAGTTGAACAAGAAAATTGTATAGTGTATGGCCAGCCTTAGTTGCCATAGCGTACCAGACTATTGTTGCTGATTGCATGCATGGTACTGTATAGGTGTATCTTGTGAAGAGGCCACTGTGTTGATTTCAAAGCGGAGTTCCAATTGTTTCTGTGTTTTATTGAAAGTTAGCAGCTACAAAAAGTGTCACCTGTCCCATGATCCAGGGATGCAGCCGCGTGAAGCCTCGGTCCTCTCCCTCGGCTCTCTAGCGCCGGCATTACTAGTGTGGGTACCCGACTGTGACCACTTGCAGCTTCACAAAAGCGAGTACACCCCTCACATTTTTGTAAATCTTTTATTACATATTTTCGTGTGACAACACTGAAGAAATTACACTTTGCTACAATGTAAAGTAGTGAGTGTACAGCTTGTATAACAGTGTACATTTGCCGTCCCCTCAAAATAACTCAACACACAGCCATTGTCTAAATCACTGGCAACAAAAGTGAGTACACCCCTAAGTGAACATGTCCAAATTGGGCCCAGTTAGCCATTTTCCCTTCCCGATGTCATGTGACTTGTTAGTGTTACAAGGTCTTAGGTGTGAATGTGGAGCAGGTGTGTTATAATTAGTGTTATCACTCTGACTCTATTCTGGTCACTGAAAGTTCAATCTAACACCTCATCAAAGAACTTGCTGAGGATCTGAAAAAAAGAATTGTTGCTCTACATAAAGATGGCCTAGGCTGTAAGAAGATTGCCAAGACCCTGAAACTGAGCTGCAGCATGGTAGCCAATACCATACAGCAGTTTAACAGGACATGTTCCACTCAGAACAGGCCTTGCCATGGTTGACCAAAGAAGTTGAGTGCACGTGCTTAGCGTCATGTTCAGAGGTTGTCTTTGGGAAATAGACGCATGAGTGCTGCTAGCATTGCTGCAGAGGTTGAAGGGGTGGGGGGTCAGCCTGTCAGTGCTCAGACCATACGCCGCACACTGCATCAAATTGGTCTGCATGGCTGTCGTCCCAGAAGAAGCCTCTTCTAAAGATGATGCACAAGAGAGCCCACAAACAGTTTGCTGAAGACAAGCAGACTAAGGACATGGGTTACTGGAACCATGTCCTGTTGTCTAATGCGATCAAGATAAACCTATTTGGTTCAGATGGTGTCAAGCTTGTGTGGTGGCAACCAGGTGAGGAGTACAAAGACAAGTGTGTCTTGCCTACAGTCAAGCGTGGTGGTGGGAGCGTCGTGGTTTGGGGCTGCATGAGTGCTGCCGGCACTGGGGAGGTACAGTTTACTGAGGGAACCATAAATGCCAACACGTACTATGACATGCTGAAGCAGAGCATGACCCCCTTCCCTTCAGAAGACTGGACCGCAGGGCAGTATTCCAACATAACGACCCCAAACACACCTCCAAGAGGACCACTGCCTTGCTAAAGAAGCTGAGGTTAAAGGTGATAAACTGGCCAAGCATGTCTCCAGACCTAAACCCTACTGAGCATCTGTGGGGCATCCTAAAACTGAAGGTGGAGGAGCGCAAGGTCTCGGAACTTCTACCAGCTCTGTGATGTCGTCATGGAGGAGTGGAAGAGGACTCCAGTGGCAACCTGTGAAGGCAATCTGGTGAACTCCATGCCCTAGAGGGTTAAAGCAGTGCTGGAAAATAATGATGGACACATGAAATATTGCCACTTTGGGCCCAATTTGGTCATTTTCACTTAGTGGGGTACTCACTTTTGTTGCCAGCGGTTTGTACATTAATGGCTGTGTGTTGAGTTATTTTGAGGGGACAGCAAATTTACACTGTTATACAAGCTGTACACTCACTACTTTACATTGTAGCAAAGTGTCATTTCTTCAATGTTGTCACACGAAAAGATATAATAAAATGTGAGGGGTGTACTCAATTTTGTGAGTATCTTCACACATGTATTAATTAATTTTGTAAATTGACTTATCTTACAGATAAGTACCAAACGTGCTAAGTTGTTTACTGCAGAGTGGTCCTCTGAGTCATTGTCCCTTGACATCTATCCATAAATCAGCACTCCCATCACATTGCATGCAGTGATGATGCAAGAGTCTTGCCTCTTGTAACATTCATTCTGTGGTGAAAATCTCTGTTTTACAATTTGCCAAATAGGCTTATTGAGTTTAATAGCCTAAACATAATATATATATTTTTTATATTCTCCAAAAATCTTGTCACTGCAAGAAAATAGGCACTTTAAAAGTTACTGGCCTTCTTTCAAATGCTGCTTAATGAAAACATTTGTATAAATGCCAGAAACTCTGAGAACAAGATCAAAGTTTATCTCGTAATATGGCTTTTCCTTGGAGATCTGTTTTTGTCTGACTTTCTTTCCGGCTTGTTTGGCTCATCAGATTTCTTTCAGAGGATAACTTTGCATCTGTTTGTATCTTGGGTGAGTCTTCTAATGCAGATGATCATTCCCAGTGTGTCTACGCAAGGCAACAGATGTTTCTGTGAATTAGGAAGGAAAAATCCACCATCATTTAAAAGCATGCAGGCCAGTTCCTTAGATGGTGTGGGTATGCCTTGCTGTACGTGATAAATATTGTTATGAGTATGATCTAAATTTGCTGCATGGCTAAATTTATTAGCATTTGTAAAGGGATAATGATAGAAATTTGGTTACCGTATATACTCGAGTATAAGCCGACCCGAGTATAAGCCGAGGCCCCTACTTTTACCACAAAAAGATGGGAAAAATCATTGACTCGAGTATAAGCCTAGGGTGAGAATGCAGGGCGGCGGGCATGGTACAGGAGAATTCAGGGTGACTGGCATGGTGCAGGAGAATGCAGGGTACTGGCATGGTGCAGGAGAATGCAGGGTACTGGCATGGTGCAGGAGAATGCAGGGCGGCGGGCATGGTGCAGGAGAATGCAGGGTACTGGCATGGTACAGGAGAATGCAGGGTACTGGCATGGTACAGGAGAATGCAGGGTACTGGCATGGTACAGGAGAATGCAGGTTACTGGCATGGTACAGGAGAAGGCAGGGTACTGGCATGGTACAGGAGAATGCAGGGTACTGGCATGGTGCAGGAGAATGCAGGGTACTGGCATGGTGCAGGAGAATGCAGGGTACTGGCATGGTGCAGGAGAATGCAGGGTACTGGCATGGTGCAGGAGAATGCAGGGTACTGGTATGGTACAAGAGGATCCGGGGTTGTGGGCATACTACATGAGATGCAGTGCTGTGGGCATGGTACATGTGGACCATGCCCGCAGCATTGCATCCCTTGTAGTGTGCCCGCAGCCCTGCATAATGGCAGGTAGTGAAGCTGTTTCACTTACCTGTTCCAGAGGCGCCTTCATTTTAAAAATGGCGCCGCCCGGCGCCGACACGTCATTGCGCACGCGCCGCCGCCGCTCGTATACTTTCGGCTATTCCCGGCCTCTCCCGAGCGGCGCCGGGAATAGCCGAAATGACACGAGCGGTGGCGGCGCGTGTGCGCGGTGACATGTATGCGACGGGCGGCGCCATTTTTAAACCTTAAGCCCGTCGGAGCGGACAGGGAATTTTTTTTTTTTTCCTTGACTCGAGTATAAGCCGAGGGGGACGTTTTCAGCACAAAAAAATGTGCTGAAGAACTCGGCTTATACTCGAGTATATACGGGATATAGATATCCGTTATTGCTTTTGGTGTTGTGTGTGTGTGTGTGAACAATGATTTTTATTTTTTTTTATATCCTGCATTTTTCCAGTCAGTTATAACCACAGGCATCACTGTCATGCCATGTTTTAATAGTGGCCCAGTCACCAACTGTCAGTCAGCAGCTCTCTGCTCTGCACCTCTAATGCTCAGTGGAGCACTGGGCTGTGAAGGAGGTGGGAGGGGCTGGCTTAGGCTCTCAGCAGATTGCTGGGAGGCTGAGCCAGGTGTCGGTGCAGGCATCTGGCTGAATCCCGACCATATGTTTGGGATCTTTCCCAAGCCTGGACCTGCTGATTGACATCAGCCCAACAGCGGACTTTAACAGGTCACAGGAGTGCAGAATGAACTGCACTCCTGTGACCTACAGGAGAAGTATAGCCCAAATTGATTTAGCTATACTTCTCCTTTTTAATTATTGCCCTATGCAGTGGGCACTACCTGTCCCTTTATTACTTTCACCACTACCTCTACTTTGGAAGGGAGGGGAGTAATGGATGGGACTAATTTCAAACTTATTACATAGAAGGGTGACCTCAATTTCATTGATCAGAGCCCATTCACAGTGCAATCACGTGTGTTAATGCAACACATGGTGCCATTAACGTTGAATGCTACCTGAACCCACCTTCTCCCTTGCCTAGCAGTGCACTACCGTGACGTTCCACTGCACTGTTGAAGATGCCTGCATCATTTGTGATCTGTGAATTGGGCAGCCCATTCAGATAACTGGGCTGCCCTTACTAAATTCACATTAACATGCAAGTAACGCACTGCATGAGTTGGTGTGAATGGGGCCTGTTGGATAAGCAGTAAATCTTATCCCCTGCCCATCTGCTTAATTGGTGAACATCCATCAATGAGGTCATCTATTGTTTTACCTCTCGCAGCCCAAAATGTATTAAATTGAGAGGACTTGATTTTAGGAGAGCTTTATTGGCTCCTAGAGGTGCCATTCATTCTTTTAGGCAGAATACTGCGTGCATGTAATTTATATAAAAATACCTAAAAGGACTTGATTTCTGTGTCATTGCTGGAGAGACTTTGAGCTCACTTATTATCTCAGTAACATAACAGAAAACAATTAATACGAAATATAACCAACAGCCATTTAGGGTACCCAGACAGAACTTAAATTAGTTAATTTCAATTAGTATCCAGTCCATTGCAATGGTTCCAAAATAGTGTAAGGAAATGGGCCATGTCGCCTACTCCCTCCCTCTTGAACCTGCGATCAAACCATTTCCAACTCAACTGGAATTTTGCTTTACAGGGTAATGGTGTACTTTATGCCTCGCATCCCCATAGCAAAATCCCTGATGCATCCAGTCTGCTTTGGAGTGGACAGTGTTAGAGGTCTCCGCTTTGGCATATATAGTTTGTGCCTATATAATGAAGCCTGTGCATGGGCGCTGCCCCCAAGCACGAACCACAGGTTCATTACATTCTTATCCTGCCTGGGAGACCCCTGGCTTCTGCTTCAGTGTCTTCTCCTCTGGTCTGGGAGCACTTTCCTTAGCACACTTCTATGCCATCTGCTGCATTAACCACTTGCCTACTGTGCACTTAAACCCCCTTCCCATCCAGGCCAATTTTCAGCTTTCAGCGCTGTCACACTTTGAATGACAATTGCGCGGTCATGCTACACTGTACCCATATGAAATTTTTATCATTTTTTTCACACAAATAGAGCTTTCTTTCTTGATTGGCCATTCACCACGATCTGTGATCGGCCGTGTCCAAGGGACACGGCCGACACAGATTTTCCACGCTGCGCGCTCGCGGGAGCGGGTTACTGGGAGGCCGTATAAAAGACAGCCTCCCGAAAATTCAAGTCCGCGCTGCAGCCATATATAGGCTATAGCGCAAATGGGGGGAGGTTAATAAAGTACAGCTTGCTCTAAGCATTCTTTTGATGGCACCCAAGTAGGGCTACACGATATTGGGGGAAAAAAGAACATTGCGATATTTAGTTTTCAACTATGTATATTGCGATATTTCTCTGGGTGGAATGCAGAAGACTGATTAGGCAGAGTCGGGACTCACAGTTGTGGTAGGAGGTAGAAAAACACAGCCCAACATGACATCTGTCCCACACGTTCCCTCTGCCGCCCTGGAGCTAGTTCTCTTGACGGAGGGGGGAGCGCGGCACAGCGAACCAATCACGTGAGTAGTGGCACAGGGAACCAATCAGATGTGCAGGCATGCGTGATTGGTTAGCTGTGCAGCTGCTCACGGCGCGCTGCTCACCACTGAACGTGTGGGACGGCTGCCAGCACTGTGAGTCCTCCTCCTCTCCCCCCCCCCCTCCCGAGTCCCGACTTCTCCCTGCCTAATGGTAAATATTGCGTCTTCGGCGATATGAATATCGCCCACGCCCGCAAAACGATAGTCGATATCATATCGACTGTCGTTCAGCCCTACACCCAAGTGAAAAGGCCTCTTAAGAACACTGTGCCAAAACCTAATCAAAGGTTAGCAGAGATATTAGTTGTATCCTATCCTGCACATCCAGACCTGCTTTCTGAACCTATATATCAAACTTGTGTTTCTGGGGTTTTCTGAAAAAAAGAAGAAAAAATGAAAAATGGCCCAGATGGGACTTTAAATTAAGTGGATGCATGAGTCGCTGATGCATAAAAGTGGATTTTAATGAGTAAAAAACATGTAAGCAAAAACATGCATTGACCAACAGATGTAGTACAAAATATGGCATGGCAAGATTTCAACAGCAATATTAATATAAAAAATCATAACATGGAGTGAGCAGGATACACACAAAATTGTCTTAAATATAATGTACAACATAGTAGAAAACTCGCCGCGTTTCGTGGGTCTGTAGCCCACTCATCAGGAGTGGGTACAGGTAAACCTGTCAAAGGAATACAAGACTTGTATGTAATGTCAAAAACCAATAGATGTTGGAGATAAATCAGCAAGTATGGATTTTCAACAATTGTATGACCCAAGTGGGGAAACCATACTTACATGGAGCCATATTTCACTGGTGAAAGCAACATTGCCATATGGTGGGGGCGCAAATTGTCTGACTCGGGAGCTGAAGGAACATGAGTCCACGGCAATGAGACGGGAAGCCAGGCGAGGACACTTGTGGTAAATGATGTCTGAGCATG
Source organism: Pelophylax lessonae (assembly GCF_965119305.1). Classification (NCBI taxonomy): domain Eukaryota; kingdom Metazoa; phylum Chordata; class Amphibia; order Anura; family Ranidae; genus Pelophylax; species Pelophylax lessonae. The sequence goes on from NC_138770.1 coordinate 311,398,312, forward strand.
TTTGATAACGCAGCACTGAATAGAAAGATGTAGATGTTTTGTATCAGAGTATAAGAAGTACAATGTATCACTTAGTAGTAGTCAGGATATGAATGTATAGCACAAGGCTAGTATAAAGACCAAGCCAAAACCAAAAGAAGGTAAACTAAAAACGCAGAGTGTGTTTGTCTGAATGTGATCAGAGGGATGACAGCAAAGTGTAGGAAGATAGAAAGGTAAACGAGTATAAGAGTGTGGGAGATGCAATGTATCAATAAGTAATGGCCAGTCCAAACCTAGAAAAAATGTGCTTGTCTTAATGTGATCGAATGATGAAAGAGGGGCAACAACAATGTATGGAAGATGAAAAGGTAGGGGAAGGAAATGTATTTCACTGGGTTCTACCATTGCAACTGAAAACTATATAACTGATATGTCAGTATATAAAATTGTATATGCTAGTAGCAAGAATAATAACATAATTTGAGGATAATGTGTATCAAAGTATGTCCAGGTGGTACAAGTATGAGAACCCAGAAAATTGAATGAATGGTGGGAAATCCCAGGATTGGGGTGTTATGACCATGAGAAAAGGAGGGGGAGAAAAAGGAAAGAGGTGACTGAGGTCTCATACATAAAGGAATGAACAAAATGTAGTGAGGGGTTTTCTGAGGTTTGCTGCCTAATTACAGCCTTAGCTTTATCCCTGAATTCTAAATTTGCTTTCTACTATACTGATTATGACCTCTGCCTCAATAATTTGTATACTCACCTGTTTTGACATCTGCATTTGACTTTCTGTGCTCTGTTTTCCCTGTCCCGACCTCAACTTAACATACAATAAATCCTCACCAGATAAATCTGTACTTTCTTTTGATTTTTCTTTTACCAATGGTGCAAACTTAAAGCATTTTTGTTACCTTTTTAAAGAAAAACAAAAAAAGAAAACCAGACCCTGTTCCCTTAAAGCGTGATATACAGCACACCTAAAATAGCTGGCTGATCCTGCCAGTTTCTGCCCCCCCCCCCCTGTACACTGACCATGGTGTATCATGGCTGTTGAGCCCTGACACCGTGGTCAGCATACATGTCTCCGTCATCTGCAGCTCTCCTCTGTCCTCCCCCCTCCCTACCTGTCAGCTCACTAGCGCTGCTCTGCTCCCCTCCTAGTTGCTAAAAAACGATGTGATTTTTACACCATCCTCTCTGTTGGACTACAAACGGTATGCTAGTGCCTGTGCTTTATTAAAAAAAGCCGATTTCTACCTGTTTTTTCACAGCACCGCTCGGCCGTCATATGACTTCCAGCTCTCTCCACCTTTCCTCTCCGCCTCCCCAGCTGACGTCCGAGGAAGTTCTTGGCCCCGCCTCCTGGAGATGTCGGATGGGGAGATAAGAGAGCCGGGAGTTACGTGATCGCCGATGGGAGCTGTGAAAACGGGTTTAAATTGGCTTTTTTAAAATAAAGCACAGGCACTAGGTAGAGCTGCATGATTCTGGCAAAAATGAGAATCATTATTTTTTTTGCTTAGAATGAAGATCATGATTCCCAAAATCTTCTCTTTTTTTTTTTTTTTTTTTTTACCATTTGAAATAAAGCTGTGACTAGGATTACCCCTGTACTGCTGGATGGTGGGTGCTGGCTGGAAATGCGGTAGGTACTGCTGGCGAAGTGTGAGGAGCGGCGCAGAGCCGATGCTTCCTGTAGCTCTCCTCGGTCTCCTTTCACAGGCTGAGTGCATTTGATATCACTCCACATGTGACCAAATGGAACCGGAACTACACAGGAAGCATCAGCTCCGTTCTGAGATCTGAGCTCTGACACAGCCGGGATATAGCTCAGATGTCAGACAGCTGCAGCCCGCATGTCGGAGACTTGGGATGTCTGGCTATGTGTCATTCCCGGACACGCAACGCTTAACCCACTGCACTGAGAATCATGAAAATTGGGGATTGAGATCGCAGGGGGGGTGGGATGAATCGCTATTGGGATTATCATGCGATTAATCGCGCAGCTCCAGTTTTTGTAATCTTAACATAGAGGATGATGTAAAAAAAGATCACATAGTGGCTTAACAACCACTTTAAGCACTGCAATCTGGAAGTGTCATGCATTGCAGGCCATATCTTTAGGAAGGAGTAAACAGTGAATATCAGGCACTACTTAGATTCTGCGCTTGGTGTAAGATTATGCCTATGATGGGTGATACAGAGGATCCACACTCATTTACCTGAACCTGAAACCTTAACACTATTTCTGCTTCTAGAAACTAAGCTAGTTTACAATTTTCAGCTATTACAGTGGGTTGACCTACTTTACACTCTCAGTTCTTCAGTTATTCCTTCTGCTTTAACGAATAGCCATCTTCAGAAAAGAGCCTAAAGTGGTTCTAAAGGCAGAATTTTTTTTTTTTTTTTTATCATAATGCATTTTATGCTTTAAGATAAAAAAATCTTCTGTGTGTAGCAAACCCCCTAATGCTTACCTGAGCCCATCTCGACCCAGCGATGTTATACAACAGGCTCGGTTGTCCAGGACTCTCCCTCCTGAGACAGCAGTGCGCGCCATTGGCTCCCGCTGCTGTCAGTCAAAGTCAGTGAGCCAATGAGAAGAAAAAAGGGGCTGGGCCAGGCCACTGCTTCATGTCTGAATGGACATACAGAGCAGCGGCTTGTCTTGGGTACCACCATAGAAACTTGCTTGCTATGGGGGCAGGAGGGAGGAGCCAGAAGCGCCAGCGAGGGACCCAAGAAGAGGAGGATCTGGGCTGGTCTGTGCAAAACCAGAACAGGTAAGTATGACATGTTTGTTATTTTTAAACAAAAAAAAGTCTTTAATTTTAATTATTAGCTCTTACTAGCTACAGCGCTTGCTGAATAATTTGTGCTCTTAGCAAAGAAAATTAATAACTCACTATATTATGAATAGGGTAATATGTGCTCCAGTAACTGGGAATAGGACTACATAAAATATATATATATATATATATATATATATATATATATATATATATATATACCAATAAATAAATACAATAGATAATCAGACACGGGTAAATAATAAACTAGTGACTAATCGCATATGATAAAGTCCAGAAAATAAGGTGACTATAGTGCTCAAAATGGTCAAAAATGTCCTTTGTGACTGTATTATTCAATGGTTCAAGAGTGCAAGTGCTCAAACATGGGTGTCCATAATTTCTGTGACATCAATCTGTTTCACCGTGTCTTGTGGGTAGATGAAATCACTTACCAGAACCAGTGGGTCCTACATGCCTATAGTAACCAGTCTAGAGGGCAACCAACGGCAGCACTTAAGCTCAAAGAGCAGGAAGCCGGGGGGGGGGCACATAGGGCTAAGTAGCATGCCATAGAATGGCGGGGGCAAGAAAGTAAGGCCCTTATTAGTCACTCGCAGCGGTGGAGGAATCGGAGAGTCACTTGGCCCAAACTCTGTCATACTTTTTTGGACAGCCTCTATGTGCATATGTATCCCTATATAGAGGAAGCACCGAGTTCACCAGTTTCTTCCAATGTAACACAGTGGGTGGGGTCCCCTGTTTTCAATGCAGCACTTTTGTTTTCCTAGCATAAAAGAGCATAAGACCCAACAGCGTCCGGTCAGCCACCCGGGGTACCAAATCATCCAACAGTCCCAGCAGGCAAATCCTCGGGGAGGGGTTAAGCGTAATCTGCGAGACCCTCCCGATCACCTGGACCACCGAAGACCAGAATACAGAAAGTTTGGGGCAGGACCAAAATATATGAAGGAAGTCGCCCGGCTCCTGACCACAGCGCCAGCACTCCTGGGGTTGGGAAGCATGAATTTTATGAAGGCGATACGGGGTGAGGTAAGCTCTGTGGACTATCTTAAATTGAATGAGCCTGTCTCTAAGGGAAACCAGCATTTTGAAGGGAAGCTCCCACATATCTATCCAGTCCTCTGGGTCCAAATCCGGAACATCCCGAGCCCAGCGAGCACGTAGGCCAGAGAGCTCCGGAGAGAAGACCTGGAGGAGATGCGCATAGAGGACAGAGACTGCCCGCTCCGAGAAGTCATGTTGCAGGACTCGCTCCAGATCCGGCTGCACCACCTGCGAGCCCCCGGAGGGGAACTGGGACCGGAAGGCATGGGAGAACTGGAGATACCGAAATACATGGGATGACAGGACGTTGAAGGTAGTGGTGAGGTGTGCAAAGGAGGGGAGGGAAAGATCGGAGGTCACATCTGAGACTTTTTTAATGTTTGGTCCACGCCACTTTTGCTTTTTCTGTTTTTACTTTCTGAATGTAATACTTGAATCTGCACAAGGGCTGTCAATTTCACCTGCGCACTGTGAGGCAAGGTAGACTGAGCACTGTGCGTCTCCGTGTGAGCCCTCCACAACCATTGATGATGCAGGAGATTTACACTTGCTTACACTAATCTAGTAGAATAAAGAATCTTATAAAATGGGCAGGGTAAACATTAAAGTAGAACTCTAGCCAAAAGTAGCAACATAACAATGAATAACCAAATAAAATAAACTTATACAAGCCTTTTGCTGCAATATTTACCTAGAAGAGACATATCTATTTTCTTGTTTTAAAGCAGAAAATAACTAAAAGGTATATAAATATATTCACAATTTCTCCATATCACAACCTGCGCTTTTTAGTAAGAAATGGTTTTGACCAGAAAAGACTTAAGAATATTTGACTTGAGGAGAACCAAAAGACATTGGAGTATTGTTCCATAATGGCTGTCTGTTGCTTCTGGGAATTCAAGGATGTTAATGTTCCTGTGGAATGATCATGAATAGATCATGTGTGGCCCATCCTGCTTTGCTTTCAAGTTTCAAGTCTTTGTATCTGCTGACTTTACTTCTGAGTTATTGGCACACTGTTAGACATGAACCTGCGTCATGCAGAGACCAGGGGAAAAGGGATTACTGTGCTAAGTAACTGTTGTATGTCTCAGTCTTCGGTTTAACTGCTCCCATTGCACCAGATCTGGAAGAAGACGACATATCGTGGACAAGGCACTGCCAGCATGGCACATCACTAGAAGTTCACCAGCTTAGAAAGAGAAATTTTGTGTAACCATCTATGTTTTTTAGTACACTGTTGTAAGCAGTATTGTATACGGTAGTGGAATTCACATTAATTTTTACTTTAGCCGGGGTCTTTTCAAACAACCACTGGTTTTATTTTTCTGTAGCCATTTATTTAACATTCATACATGAGCTCAAGTAATTTGATGTAAATAGACAATCCCTATCACTTAATTCACTGATCTTACAAAGATCAAGAAAAAGCAAACTTAATGGCGCGGTTATTTTCAAGGATACTCAAATTATGGGTGGCAATTTTATGAAACTAGAAAAAATGCGATGTCCATAGCAAGCAGTCCATTTACATAGTTCATCTTACTGTCCTTTTATTTCTACAGAATTTTAATACATTTCTGTTAATGTTCAAAAAGGAAGCCCAATATTTTATAGAAGGCTTATATTTTTATATGGTGTCCCCATGCCTTTACCGTGTAATTTTTTTATTTTTTTTTTCCCATTTTTGCTTTGCAGCAGGGAATTACAGGTTTTGATAAATTGTAGATATTACATCTTCTGTTCACACTTGATGAGAAATTGAACTTAAAGTGGTTCTAAAGCTTTATTCTATGCATTAAGTTGAAAAACATTCTGTGCTCCAGACCCCCCCCCCTTTTTTTATCTATTTTTTTTTATTTTTATTTATTTTTTTCTTACCTGAGCCCGATCATATCCAGCGACATGCACAACAGCAGTGGCTCCAGCTGCTGTCACCCTCCTCATTGGGCAGATTGATGGCAGCGGGAGCCATTGCTTCCTGCTGCTGTGACACAAGAGACCCACTGTCTGTCAATGGACGCAGCAGCAGGGCTAGGGAGGGAGCATGCACGGGTGCCTCAATGGAAAGCAGCTTTCTGTGGGGCCATCTGCTGAAGAGGAGGGTCCTGGAGCGCCGGTGGGGGACCCCAGAAGAAAAGGATCTGTCCTGCTCTGTGCAAAACCAGTGCACAGAACAGGTAAGTATAATATGTTTATTTATTTTATTTTAAAAAAGAGGCTTTATTACCACATATACAATTGTAGTAATGATTTATTTCTGGATTGTGTGTTTAAATTGTTTAAGCCCATTAAACACTATAATAAAATTGGACGAATGATCGTCCATTTTTTTTTTTTTCTTTTTTCCTCATTTGTTTCACAGCAGGTTGAAACCGAGGATGGTACCAACTGTAGGAACATTTTTGAACAAAAAAGCTGCTTGTTGTGTGTGTGTGTTTTTTTTTTTTTTCTTTTTTTGGTATCCAATTTTTCATGTTTTGAGAACAGTACACATTAAATGAAAATCGTTCTCTGTTCATATATGATAAAAATTTTGGCGTTCGTCCCTTGGGGAATTTTAATTTGCAAAGTCTGAATCTGATCTTGACAGTTGTGTACACATTCTAAATTGAACGATCATGCCTCGTACTGAATGTTTCTTCCGATTTTCTCATAGTTTGTCTGTGTACCCCACTTAAGGGATGGCGTGTCATCTAGATAAGTGAGTGCTTTGATATCTTAGATATTTGGCCTTTTTTGGTTTGAATGAAAGTTGCATGGATGAGACAAGTTATTTGCATTTTGTTATATCTGATTGTGCAAAGAGCTATTCATTTTAAAACAAAATCTTGTAAGTCTTTAAAGCTAAATTCCAGGTATCGTGTGTGGTTTTTTTTTTTTTTGCATAGGTACATTGGTCCAGCTTGGACCAGTGTATATATGTCCATCATCCATACCTGGCCGATCCCAGTAGAAGTAGAGAATCTGAGAAGCCATCAGCTGGCTCCCATGCGCAATGGCTACCCTGCTGCATTGTAACCACAGGGAGTTTCGCACTCGGCACAGGCACCGTTCAGAGAGCGACTTGCATTTTTCTCTGAAAGCAAAGCATTTTTTAATTGGACGAAGTTCAGTGGCGAGACCGTGATTTCACAATCTCCACCTGATCCAATCAGAGAATGCATTGTATTGATTTGAGAAAGATATGACAGTCTCTGAAGGAAGCACGCGCTGATCAGCACAGGGCAAATCAGCACTGTCCAGACAGAGGGTCAGGGGTCATGCGGCCTCATCGGACATTAAGAAGAGAGTGAAAACTCTTCCTAAAAGCTTTCACCAGTGCTCAGCCAGACACTGATATAAGTCATAAGACTGCTATATACGGTTGATGAGAAAATATATTTAACAGTATATATTTTTGAAATAATTGCATTTCCATGTTCTGTGTACTGTGGGAGAACAGATATAGCGAATGCAGGGTCCTGGGTTTAGTAACACATTAACGGAGTGAAGTTAGCTTATGCTGTTCCCCATGGCAGGTAGCAACATCAAGTCCTTGGCTCTAACAGCTTAAGTTTATCCAGTGGCTTTGAATATATGGCAGAGCTGAAGTGGAATTTATTTAGCATCTAGGAAAGTAACACTGCTGTGGTATGTTCATGACAGGCACACATTCCTGTAAAAAGTTTTAATGCAGGTGTACACATCTTGTTGTCATTTATAGCTATGGGGAATAACTAGGGGCAGGTCTACTTTCTGTTAAGTTTCTTTCTGGATGGACTTTTAATACTCTCAGGAAGATCACTAATACATGGTGTCATTATAGGATAAATGGAAGAAGACAGATAATATTCCAATAACTCGGGCAGAACCCTTGCTTGAGCCGGCCGTCAACCACTAGGTATTAAATATTTAATATGTGTAATCCGTTAAACATGTTGGGGAAAAAATCTGCTACATCTGTTTTTGTTTTTATTTTTTCCTTTTGTGAGGTTTCTAGGACTGTGTCCAGGCCAGATTATTGTTAAAAGGGAAAAATGATTCAAGCAGTAACCATTGTAGAAGACCGTATTGCTGTACAGTAGGGAGTATCAGGATGGCTGTTTCAAAGTAACTGCAATTTTCAGACATTGGAGTAGGCTGTAGCTGATGACAGCTAACTTTAATGAACATCTGATCTTATCTGCACTGTCCCTGTATTTTACAGTCTGTTTTGTGCAAAAACAAATACATTAAATCAAGACCGCAAATTCCATTCCATCTTAAGGTTTAACTTAAACTTTTTTTTTTTTTTTTTAGTCTTGGATGGCGTGGAGAGGGATTAAAACATCTGTGAGGTTTTCATTGCTGCCTGTGCCCCTGTTAGGAAGGTTTACCTCTCTTTATTGGTCCTGTTTACCATTATTACTAAGAGTGAAAGTAGAAGAAAATTTCAAATGTTGGGTTGTCACCAGAACAGGAATAGAGTGAAAATCTTCTAATGGGGGACATTAGTTTGGCGACTACTAGCGATTATCTCGCTTTGAAAAGTTTTTCACTTACTGTTTTGGCTATGGGACAATCTCTCCAAAATGGGACACCGATGCAAAAAATCAACCCTACCAGGGGTTATATATACCTCCTTTAACCTATCCAAAATGAAAACCTTTTTCCTTTTAATTCTACTTAAGTTGGCTACACCCATTAAAATCTGTATATTTTTCTGACAAACTTACCTGACTGCATGTAAATTGAACAGATTGTTTAAATTAGCTTTCACATAACATAGTTATGTGTATACTTAAAACTAAAATTGTTGCCATTTTCTGGAAGATTCAATGCAATATGGCAATGTGAAGGCATTCTGTACAACGTATATAGAACACCCTCAGAGATGTCATCTCCTGCTTGGATGTAAAACACGGAACTAAAGCTAGGCATACATGGATCAGTTATTGGGTTGGTCGAAGAAAAAACTGAACGGGTTCACCCATCCACAAAACCGAGGTGGTATTAGGCATCCTCTGCAGAAAAAAAAAAGTAATTTTTGTTGAAATACTCCCTAAGGGTTAATCACTTTTAAAGGGATAGAGACTGGAACTTTTCTCATCAGTACAGCTGTGGCCAAAAGTTTTGAGAATGACACCAATATTAATTTTCACAAAGTCTGCTGCCTCAGTTTTTATGATGGCAATTTGCATATACTCCAGAATGTTATGAAGAGTGATCAGATGAATTGCAAAGTCCCTCTGCCATGAAAATTAACTTCTTCCCATAAACATTTCCACCACATTTGTGAAAAAAGGCTTTAGAATGCCAGAGAATGTCCAGCAAGCGCCTGGACCGTCTCCTACAGTTGATTCAGCTGCGGAATCGGGCCACCACCAGCTTGCTCAAAAATGGCAGCAGGCAGATGTGAGTGCATCTTCATACACAGTGAGACCAAGACTTTTGGAGGATGGCTTGGTGTCAAGATGGGCAGCAAAGAAGCCACTTTTCTCTAGGAAACACATCAGGGACAGACTGATATTCTGCAAAAGGGACAGGGATTGGACTGCTAATGACGGGGGTAAAGTCATTTTCTCTGATGAATCCCCTTTCCAATTGTTTCTGGAAAAAAATATGAGCGCTACCATCAGCCCTGTGTCATGCCAACAGTAAAGCATTCTGAGACCATTCAGGTGTGGGGTTGCTTCTCAGTCAAGGGAATGGGCTCACTCACATATTTGCCTAAGAACAAAGCCATGAATAAAGAATGGTGGAAAAACCTCCTTCGAGAGCAACTGCTCCCTACCATCCAAGAACAGTTTGGTGACAAACAATGCCTTTTCCAGCATGATGGAGCACCTTGCCATAAGGCAAAAGTGATATCTTGGCTTGGTGGCTTGGGGAACAAAACCTCAACATTTTGGGTCCATGGCCAGGAAACTCCCTAGACCTTAATCTCATTTGAGAACTTGTGGTCAATCCTCAAGAGGCGGATGAAGGAAACCCCCCCCCCCCCCCCCCCCCCAGACATACAAATTCTGATGAACTCCAAGTATTGATTATGCAAGAATGGGCTGCCATCAGTCAGGATGTGGCCCATAAGTTAACCGACAGCATTCCATGGAGAATTGCAGAGGCCTTGAAAATAGAGGGTCAACACTGCAAAGATTGCAAAAACTTAATGTAATTGATAATAAAAGCATTTGACACTTGTGAAATGCTTTATAATTATACTTCAGTATACCATTGTAACATCTGACAAAAAAGATCTAAAAAGACTTAAGCAGTAGACTTTGTGAAAATAATTATTATTTGTGTCATTCTCAACTTTTGGCCATGGTTGTAGACCAGCTGATTAAAATGATTTGGTCACCCTAAGTAACAATCAGTATCCAAATGACATAGTTGTACAAACAGCTTTTTCTTCAGAGCAAAGCAGAAACCGGTAGGAACCTTTTCGTTTACTAAAATCCTTGCAATGTACATTAATCACCCTGAGAAAAACATTCTGTGCTGTAGCTCCCCCACTTTTTCTTACCGAAGTCCGATCCGATGATGTGCACGAGCACAGCAGCTCCAGCCACTGTCTCTCTCTCTCCTCATTGGACAGATTGAAAGCAGCAGGAGCCATTGGCTCTCGTTGCTGTTAGTCAAATCCAGTGACGCCGGGCCGAGTTGGCAGCGGGACGCGGGAGCGAGCCTGCATGGATGCCCCAAAGAAATGCGGCTTTTTGTGGGGGCACCCAATGAAGAGAGCCTGGAGCACTGGTGGGGCAACCCAGAAGAGGATCGGGGCTTCTTTGTGCAAAATGATTGCACAGAGCAGATAAGTAAAGGCAAGTTTGTTATAAAAAAGTGGAGGGTTTACAACTCCTTTTTAAGGCCTCCTTCACACGTATACATTACAACTTATAGCAACATATGTGTTGAAATATTCTATTGTTTTTAATAGGACTAGTTTTAAATGTATGGGTTGCATCAACATGCTTTGTAGAGAAGTGTGTCAGGGGGCCCATGCAATTCAAAAGCAGAGTGTAAAAATGCATGATACAGTACATGCATTTTCATGAGCTGTCAATGCATAAATCTCATTAAGCCCAGCCTTGTGGATGAAATGCATCAGTGAGGACGTCCCATATAAATAAAGTTACAAGTGTTTACATTTTCTTTTCCTTTAGATTTGTGCAGTCTGTGAGGCACCTTCTGGCTTTCAGTACCCAATAAGGGTTACCCAGTTTAGGGCTTGGAAGCAGCATATCCTGTACACCTTCATAACAACGCTTGTTAAAGATGCTCCAAAAAAATGCATCCCAACACACACATAGGTGCGCAACCAGCTTTATACTTGCAGTATTTTAAAATCTATGCCGATCTAGACTAAGTGGTGTGGTTTTTTTTTTTTTCTGTCTCTACGACTTCTTACGTAGAAATGAAAGAAACACTCGGGCAGCTGCTGCTACTAAAGATGTCCCCATCTCTGTACTGTTATGCCTCTTTAGTTGCCTGCTAAATTTCTAACTTCTTATATATATCCTAGAAGTTACAAAACTGCTGTTTTAACACAACTTGGTGTATTCTACAAGTTAAACTTTCAATTGTCCCTTGTGCTTTTTTTCTATATATGGCGTGTACAGGTACAAATGTAATCTCTAAGCAGACCTCTGGGGAAGGGAGACTCTCTTCAAGGAGTGGCAACCTGCTCTAGCTGAATGTGTTTGCCTGCATGACTCTTCAACACATGTATTTCATATAAACCCCCACGCACATAGTCCCCACACTGGAAATGTTTCATTATGATGTAATTAACCGATTTTTCCATCTGGGAATGCTATTGCTACTTAGCAAATGGTTAAACTCACAATGTGTTATGCAGCAGTGTGTCATTTCACATTGAGTAAACATTGACATAAGATTATTATCTATTTTTGACTTGCAATATACTGTACATCTTTAGAACAATGGTGGAAGTATCCAAGCAACAAGAACCCTTCAAAGTAGAACTAAAGGGGATTTTATTTTTTATTTTTTTTGCCATCTGTCATGTTAGGGTTTCCCTTTTCCTTTCCCATTGCCACAACGGGGAGTTAGAAGAAATCCTTCAAAAGTGAGGGAATTCCTGTTTGTAAACAAGGTCATCAGAACCAGAATCCCAATTGGAAGATTTCCCCTCTGTTCTGTTGACAACCCAGCATTTTGGATTTTCTTTAACTTTGACTTTTGAGTGCTAATAATCACCAGGACAATTCAAGAGGGTAAATCTGACAGGGATTCTAATCCCCCTCTACTCTGTCCAGAAATGAAAAAAGTTTTGTTCTAAAATAATTGCACCCTGTCTTTACTTTATGTCCTAACTGGAGAACTTGACTGTCAGAGCATGTGAAAATACAAAGCAAAAAAAGGGCGCACCAGCCTAGCGCATTATCCTCAGCAAGTTTATTTGGATAAAATTGTTTAAAATCAAATACTCACAAACAAACAAGAAGTTTCAGGCACATCAATTCCATACACCTGCCTCCTACCAGAGGATCAACGTCTTTACTGGAAGCAGAGGGCTTCCAGTAAAGACGTTGATCCTCTGGTAGGAGGCAGGTGTATGGAATTGATGTGCCTGAAACTTCTTGTTTGTTTGTGAGTATTTGATTTTAAACAATTTTATCCAAATAAACTTGCTGAGGATAATGCGCTAGGCTGGTGCGCCCTTTTTTTGCTTTGTATTTTCAGTGTCTGGTCGACCACCCTGGTCGTAAGGGGCAGCAAAGCCTAGCCATCATGGATGCCTAATACCAGTACGAGTTCCAGGATTGAAACAGCCTGAGGACCAGGTTCCGAGCGCAGGAAAGGGGGTGCTGTTCAGCACCTATCTTCTTTGTCAGAGCATGTACAAGGGTTACCCCGACATACTGGAGAGGCAACCGCTGGATCCTCCTTTCTTATATCTGCCCAGTTATGATTCCAGTACATGGATGGGGTTTACTCTAGGGTCCTATTTAGACCTTCTTCCAATCAGTCAAGATTTCTGTTTCTTCAGCTTTATCTACATCTTTGGTTCTTGTATGGAGAGACATTCCACTTTGCTGCCCCACTGCTTAATTCCTGGCAGTGGGACTTGCGGTTGGGGCATTCTCTTGTAGATGGCTCTACTCAGAAGGTGGTGTTCACCTTCTCCATGATGGGTCACCCCCCTTCCAAGCCACTAGGAGTATTAGTGTCTGCGTGTTACTGCTGTTTACTTTTGGAGATGAGCCATCTCTTCTCTCTGTTTCCAGATGGCCATTTCTCCTATAACCACTGAAGGTGTGTCTGAGCCTGTACCTCTCTGCGCTTAACACAGTATGGTCACTTCTAACACTCTGTAGGAATTCACATTTAAGTTGCTTTTATCTTTCTCCAGGATTCTGGATCCAGATGAAAAAAGTTCCTTTGACCAGATGCTGACCGCCCAACGTATTTACTGCGGGAGGGTGGCTGCTCTGGGCAGAATCGCGTACCTGTACAAGATTCTGCACTTCTGGGTCTGGGGCCCGCACGCACTCCCCTGGACACAGTGGGAGCCAATCAGCCAGCACCCGCTGATCGTTCGGGACACAGACAGAATGGAGATCTGCCTAATGTAAACATTACTAGTAAATAAAAATTCCAAAAATATATCTCATCGTTTGTAGATGCTATAACCTTTGTGCAAACCAATCAATATACACTTATTGGGATTTTTTTAAAATCAAAAATATGTAGCTCAATACATATTGACCTAAATTAATGAAGTGTTTTTTTTTTTTTTTTTTAATTGGGTATGTTTAATAGAAAGTTTAAAATTTTTTTTTTTTTTTCTTGTTTATAGCGCAAAAAATAACCGCAGAGGTGATCAAATATCGCCACAGGAGAGCTCTACTTGTAGCGCAAAAAATGTCCTGGTCATAAAGGGGTGTAAACCTCCCGGAGCTGAAGTAGTTTGTCCACACCTGTCCTCTTCATCTAAGCTGTCCTACTCTGCCCCTTTTCCTAAGGCATATCTCGATATTGCAATTCCAGTACATGTTGCGCAGTGGTTTCTCCCAGTCTCTGCTCTCTGCTGATGAAGTGGGCCCTAAGGCTTCTAACATTGCCGTTTGGGTATACATTGCTTCTAAGCCAGCTATATTGTCAAGGGAATCTTACTCTTCTGCTGGGAGGTGCAGGAATAATGTTCTTGCTTCCCCCTCTAAGGTGCTGCAGCAGGAATCCTGCCAGAAATAAAGGGGGTGATTTTTGCAGGGGCAGTAATTGCTTGTTTCCTTCTGGATTGATATTACCAGGTGCTGCTGTTGTGCTAATCACATCATCATTGTATGAAATAACAGATTCTGTTTGTAGATGCCAAGTTTAACTGAATGGGTAACCTGCTGACTAATTTGCAGTTTACTAAACCGGTGCAAAGTTGGAATCAATAATGTAAAATGGGTTCAGAATGGGGGAAAAAAAAAATCAGGAGTACACTGCAGCATAATGAAAGCTGCAAAACACCTTACTCTCTCTACGATTCCGTTCTCATAGACAATGTCTTTCACAGTGAAGTCCAAGGTAGCTTAGGTGAATAGCTGGAGGGGTCTAAGTTCCAAGGACAAAATGTCACCCCACTGGAGCATGAGTACTCTGCTTGCAGTCGGGATGGACTCCATACAGTACCTTGGTCTTTGGAGAAGTTGCGTTCTATTAGGCTCCTGCTTGGTTGCCAGTATGCCACTCGCCTAGCTGCAATCACTTTTCCTCATTAGGTGCTGAGGGAGGCAGAGACACTTCTCTTCCCTGTGCATGTCCAAGGACCCAGAGGGTTGTAGGAAATGCAGATAAAGGAGCCCATGCTGGCATCTGAGTATAGTGAGGAAATAGGCACTCTGCTACAGTACTTATTTAGACATTTAGTCATACAGGAGCCTTTTCCTGTACTTTTTTGTAAATTTTGTGTTCTTTAAATGACCACAGTATAGAATGTCAAGCAACTGCTGGTATCATACACCGAAGCATGAACATAACATTAAATTATGTTTTATGTTTGTTTGTCTGTGCTGTGATATGAGGGCTTAATTTGTTGTCTTTTACGTGACTGAATGTTTTCTTAAAAGATTTGCTTATTATATTTAACTATAGTTAACTATAACTATAGCTCCACAAAACAAAGTCTGGGGCTTCTAATTATAGTGACCCTCTGCTCCTAGCGGGGATGAACAGAATGTAAGCTGTTTAATCCCATTAAGAGATAACGCCTCAGTCATGCTGTTAGGGCCTGCATTCTGCTCCAAACAGTGAATATTACTGACAAGGAATATATGATTGAGGACTGAATTTATTTACAAATGTATATCCCTAGAAAATATGTTCATGTTCGTAACGCAATATATTGTCTACAAAGCAGTTGTAATATTTCACTTTAAATTATAGAGCTAGTTAAGGAAGTAAGTGAATGCAGCTCCTCAAAAACTGTACAGAGACGGCTAATGTGCCCCACCCCCCAAACCTAAAAAGCCCATCTACATGCAGCTCTGAATGCTTTGCTGAGCTATAAATATTCTCAAGTACTTTTGTTTATTTTATTCTACTTCCTAGTATTAATAGGCACTGGTGATGTAGCCAGTGCCTCACAGCTGCCCCCTGAAAAGGCTAAGTCCCTAGTGTCCTCCAGGGAAACACCGATTGTAAACTGCCAGATGTGAGATTTCACAATCTCAGATTCCTTGGAGTTTCAAAAAATCTGATTCCCTTCCAGATCTAGTACAGTTTATGACCTAGCGTAGAGGCCACCAATTAAATAACAAAAATAGGGGAGGGGGTTTCAAACCCCATGTCATTGAGATTGGGGGGGAAAAAACAAAAAATGTGGAAATGGCCAAATTGGGTCCAAAATGTCAGTATTTTGTGTGGCCACCAATTTCTTTCCAGCACTGCCTTAACCCTCTTGGGCATGGAGTTCACCAGAGCTTCACAGGTTGCCACTGGAGTCCTCTTCCAATTCTCCATTACGACATCACGGAGCTGGTGGATGTTAGAGACATTGCGCTGCTCCACCTTCAGTTTTAGGATGCCCCACAGATGTTCAATAGGGTTTAGGTCTGGAGACATGCTTGGCCAGTCCATCACCTTTACCCTCCGCTTCTTTAGCAAGGCAGTGGTCGTCTTGGAAGTGTGTTTGAGGTCGCTATGTTAGAATACTGCCCTGCGTCCCATCGTCCGAAGGGAGGGGATCATGCTCTGCTTCAGTACGTCACAGTACATGTTGGCATTCATGGTTCCCTCAATGAACTGTAGCTCCCCAGTGCCGGCAGCACTTATGCAGCCCCAGACCATGACACTACCATGCTTGACTGTAGGCAAGACACACCTGTCTTTGTACTCCTCACCTGGTTGCTGCCACACACGCTTGACAAAAGTCTTCCAGTTCTTTGAGATTTCTGGGCTGTCTGTCACGCACTGCTCTTTTAAGGTCTATCTATAGATTTTCAATTATGTTGAGGTCAGGAGATTGTGAAGGCCATGGCAAAACCTTCAGTTTACGCCTCTTGATGTAATCCCCTGTGGATTTTGAGGTGTGTTTAGGATCATTATCTATTTGTAGAAGCATCCTCTCTTTAACTTCAGCTTTTTCACAGATGGCATCGAGTTACCATCCAAAATTTGCTAAAATTTTATTGAATCCATTTTTCCTTCTACTCGTGAGGTGTTCCCTGTGCCACTGGCTGCAAAAAACCCCAAAGCATGATTGATCCACCCCCATGCTTAACAGTTGGACAGAGGTTCTTTTCATTAAATTCTGTGCCCCTTCTTCTCCAAACGTACCTTTGCTCATTGCGGCCAAAAAGGAGGGGGGGGGGGGGCATTAATTAGCATATTATGTGCATGTGATGGGTGGGTAAACTGAAGAATATATAGTGATTATGTGTGTGGGGGGTGGAGTGGTAACAAAAATGTGAGACAGGAGAGATGCAATGAAGTGCAAATCTCTGAAAGAATAAGTGCCCCCAAAAACAGCACTGGGTGTGCAAAGTTGCAGAGTGAAAGAGGTGAATAAAGGGGAATCAAAAACGGTGGTATGTGCTAATAGATATAAATGCACATGTGATATAACCTCTATATATAAACTCACCCCGGAGTCCTTATACTGAAGAGACTAGCAAGAACTTCCAAGAGAGAAGCCTGTATATTTAAACATGGGGGGGGTCTCGAGTCCAAAGGGTCAAAAAGCCCATGAGTGGATGGGGTTAAATGTTGAAAACCCAAATGTTGTCAGCAGAGGGGAGGCTGAGTGTCCAATTCGGACCAGGATCTCCCACAATATTAGGAAGGTGGAAGAAGCAATCTCCCTGCGTCTTTAGCAAATCTATACAAGGGGAAAATATAACCAAGTCTACAGTCAGGGATGTAGTACATAAAAGGATTATTCAGCACATATACAGTAGGCAAGTAGGGGAAAATAGACAAAATGTCAGTAATTCCACAGCGCAAACTCACCAGAGACAGAGAGGTTAGTCCTCAGACATTGCCTATCCGTCCAGAGGAGACAGTGGCCTGAACTGGTTGACAAGTGCACAGGTATTTATGGTCAGAACCCCAGTCCACATCCTCTCCCTCCGTGTTTCCCGCCTCCCACATCCGCCCGCCAAAACGCCCAGGAAATGGACGTGCGGGGGATGTTCCCGTGAGTAGCGGAACGTCACTTCGGTTGGAAGTGACGATCCCGTGCGGCCAAACAGAAAAATAAAAACATCCGGTCGCAGATTAGAGTCCAAATGTGCTTCATCCAGAGGGGAAAGAAAACCAAGAGACCACACATTAGAATTAATCCACATATCTCTGAATTAAAGACATAGCGAACAGCTAGATTCTCCCCATATATGCATAGGCAAAACCATCTAGCCATAGGCAAAAATAGAAAAGGGGGGGCTGTACATTCGATGTCCCGGAGGCATATAAATATCCGAAATCGGGACATACCAAGAATTAATATTGAATATGCCTGAAAAGGGAATGAAACAAAAACAAATTATTGAACCCTGGATGTTTATTTCCGACCATAACATTAAAGGGGTAAAGAGTGTGAAATAAAGAGCACGCATCAATACTCACAGGATAATGGAACACTGTATATGGAGTCCTCACATAGGACAAAAAAAGGGAAAAAGGGGGGGAAAAGCAACATGACCGAAAATCCAAAAAAGCGGGGGGGGGGGGGGGGGGCGGTGGTGGAGTTGTATTTTGAACAGCATATTACATGTTAGCCATCCAGGAATGGAGCAAAACTGAGTTGCTCGTTCAGTCCTGGACCCAATGGTTAAGAAGAATCAGGAGCTGTGTTCGTCAATTAACATCAGAAAAAATGGATTTTTCTGAAGTTGGAAATCCCATTTTGTTTTGTTTTTGTTTTTTTTGGGAAAAAATGCATTTCACGCCATTTAAGCCGCATCAGGATCGGATCGCACAGTGGTTCACACTTTTGCGATCCGATCCTGTGCGAACTGTCAGATCGCACTGCGATATGCAATCAAACTGGGGGTGTCGTTAAGATTTCATTGACACCCCCAGCGTATCGCATATGGCAGTGTGAACTGCCAGGGGTGTGTTTGCGATGCGGGAACAGGCTGCAAATTCGCAGCCTTCCTGCATTGTATAAGTGTGAACCGGTACTAAAAGTAGAAAAAGTTCTGGAATTCTATCCGTCCTTTTTTTTTTTTTCTTTTACATCACAGAAACTTGACATTTTAACAGGGGTGTGTAGACTTGTTTTATCCACTCTGTGTGTGTGTGTGTGTGTGTGTGTGTGTGTGTGTGTGTGTGTGTGTGTGTGTGTGTGTGTGTGTGTATGTATATATATTTTTTCTGCAACAATTTTTTGGAAATGAAGAATCATGCCAGAGGAGATTAGAGCATGGAGCTTGGTAATGGTGCACTAGATACATAAATGTGCGACAGAGGAAATACCAGATTAAATTACTGGCCACATACAATGGGAGATGGTGTTTGACCACTTGCTTACCGGACACACTTACCCCCTTCCTGACCAGGCCACTGTCGCACATTGAATGACTATTGCGCGGTCATGTAACACTGTACCTAAGCAAAATTTGAATATTTTTTTTTTTTTACACAAATAGAGCTTTTTGGTTTTTTTTGGGTGGTATTTTGTCACCACTGGGTTTTGCAAAGACCGAAAATTTTGAAAAAAAATTACATAGTTTGTAATAAAAATCTTTGCAACCCGGTAACGTTTCTCCTTCACTGATGTGCACTGATGAGGCGGCACTGATGCTGGACACTGGGCACAGATTGGCAGCACTGGTAGGCATTGTAGGGAATGCACTGGTAATCAGTGCCATGATTATTAGTGTACATGTCCCTTTTTCGAGAAGCCAGTTATCGGCTCTCTTCAACTCTCCTCACGCTGTCAGCATGAGAAAAGGAGTGTCGATAACCGACTTCTACTTGCATCCATCTATGATTAGCTGTGATTGGACATACCTAATTACGTGGTAAAGAGCCGCTGATTGGCTCTTTACATCAATTTGTGGTCAACAGCTTCCTCAGGACACATGGCTGTCACAAGCATGGGAGGCTGTCATTTTACGGCCTCCCAGAACTAGCTGTCGACGCTGTAGCCGTCATTCGGCTATATCGCAGTCGGCATGTGGTTAATCACTTGCAGAATAAGGAAGGTGAGAGGTTAATATACAGGTCTGATTCAGTATAGGATTGAGCTATACTATAGGGGGGTGATAACAGTAGAAGGGTGTGTGGTGACAGTGATTCTGGTACTTTTTGCTCTTCTTTTTTTTATTTTTTATTCCGTGTGCTGGCTGTCATCGGGAACATTCTTTTCATTTCGTGTTGTCATTGGTCTTTGGATAATTTGCACCCTATCCCTTTTGACACTGACATATTTTGAATGTGAATGTTGGTTTCCTAAATGAACGGTTTTTAAAAGAAACTTCTGAAGTATAAAAAATGTAATTTGCTGTCTGCTTTGCTTCGCATTTCTACTAATTTTGTCAGTGTTATGAAGGCTGCCATATTTTTGCTTGGGGTCCATTCACACTATTCTATTCCAGTAACCTATGCGGCAATGCAGTTTACATGCACTTGTGCAATGCAGTGACATTCATTCTGAAAGGCACCCCATTGAACCTTGGTGAGGGACATGGTTTGAAGTTTGGTGTACTACTGGAAACGTTGCATACGCATATATTGTTGCATTAGACAGCCCATAAAAAAAAATAAAAAATAAAGATTTGTCCTTTTGAATTGTGGCTGAAGGCTATATGTACATGCAAGGACTCCTTTACATGGGCATGTAAAATGCAATGTTTAAATGCATATAGCATAAAGTTTTGTATGCATCAACCCAGAACTTTACTAATCAACGGAGGCATACACACAGCTGCGGCTATGAACAAAAATGTGTGCTATGGTTAGCAATGTACCAATAAAGTAGGACACAACTGCGTATCTGCATATTTTACTTGTGGCAAAATGGTGTGTACCACTTTGCATGGTAACGTATGTAAATGTCTATACCCATACAAGTGTGAAGTCCTAAGAAGGAATAGTACTTTAGGTACATATTTTACACTGGATCTTCTGCTAAAGCTGGCCATAGATGTTTTGAATCTTGGCCGGTTTAGCAGGGGGCGGCCGAGATTCAATCCATCAATGGGCAGGCTGGTTGTACTTGAGTAGATCCAGAAAAGTACAACCAGACTGTGTTTTTTTTTTTTTGCATGCGATTGCTGCTGCCAGCTATAGCCGCTTGGAGTGATCATTGCGTTCTGCCAGCAGGGGGTTCCCACTGAACTGTTGATGGGAGAATCAAGCATTTTTCTTTCCTGTGACCATGATCTATTGCTTGCTTAACTCTGCTAGCAAGAACCTGCATTCCATGTAGAAAATACACATATGCCTGTGTGAATAAGCCCTAGAATGTATGCAGGTTTTCGTGTCTCTAGGACATGCAGTAGCAGTTTTTGTTAAAGAAATGAAATGTGGAGGATCAGTGTTGCTACATTAGCTTTGGTGAAATGATTTTTAAACTGATACATTTACACTTTTGACTTTAGTTTGAATATTGTGATGTTTGTTTGTAATTGCTTATTTAGACAGCAGACTAGTGCCATCCTCTGTGCAGAGCTGCTGGTATGTTTGTGTGCTTCTGCCTTGGAGCTTAATGCAGGCAACTCTCTGAAGTGGATGTACACACATCCTCAGGGCAGTTTGACATTCTGGCAGGAGTGGGTGTACGGATCTGCATTCAAATCTGCAAACCCACTCCCAAACTTTGACATGCCATTGTGTCTTTGCTGGTGCTGCGTGAACATCTTCTATGGGCTTCTTGCATACAGTTCCGAGACGGATGCACACTGATTTATCATAGACTCTGCAGAGAGGACCGCACTAATGTGCCGTCTGAATGGGCCCTAATGCAGAAAATAGGTGGTTGTCTTCCTTAATCTAATAGAAATTCAATGATTCTTCGAGATGGTGAAACAGGAAAAACCATGTGGCAAGGAGCAGAAGACCTTTCTTTTCCAGGAGTTGAACATGAAGGTACTGTATACCTCAGTCATCAGACTCATCCTAACTCTGTCTCAGGGCAGCAAGGTCATTCAATCTATCAATGTGTATTTATTTTTTGTGCTTGAACATGTCCTTGAATTGTGATCCTTGGAAAAATATTCACGTTTTCTATTTGGTTGATCCAGTAAAAATGCTACATGTTTACACAGAAAGCATTCTCTTAAAATAAGTGTTTATTTACTAAACTGCATTTTTTTTTTTTTTTTTACAAACCATTGGTATTTTATCTGATCTGAATGAATGAGTTCATAAAGATTTACTTCACTCCCCCCTACCTTTTCTCCTCCCCATTCCCCTTTACCTACATACTAACCTGCCCAGGGGATACAACCTTGTCCTACAGAAATCTGCTGTTCCGCTGTCTGTGCCTTTGTCCTGTTCAGCCAGCTGCCTCTACCGAGTCCCGGCAACCCAGCCCCAGTGATGCAGAAGCTCCACCGCTTGTCTGTCCTGTCAATGGCCTCCTGGGATATGGGTCTCCAAAGGTCTTGGCTAAGCCAGGTTGGCGATGATAAAAATACAAAAAAGACGGAAAGGCCCCTTTAAAAAAAAAAAAAAAAAAAAACCTGTTATGGGGAGTTGGAGGCATAGAGCCAAACTACATTTGCCAAATAAAGTCCTGCTTTAAACAAAAATATCACCAGTGAAGAGTCGCTGTTTTTTACATGAAATGGGTATTTAAAGAAGGAAAGGTGCTATCTACTATGTATACTTTAAATGTTTCCTGCCCTAATAGTGTACACCATTTGTAATGGCATCTTGAATACTTATTATTATTTATTTATTTTTTTTAATCTTTTTTTTCTAGATATCACGTGATTCCACAGCTCTGGTACCCGGGCGGCTTTGAGAGCCAATGGTGAGGAATTTTCAGTGATGTCACCCCACTGGTGCTGGGGCTCAGGGCATTGTCTGAGTCTTTCCCCACCAGCCGCAGAAACCGCCCGGGACCTGGAGCAGTGCAGTCACATGACTGCTAGAAAACAGATAAAACGTTTTTTAAAGCAGAATTCTGGGATCAGCAAAAAATCCTCCGTTAGTACACCCCCTACAAAACACTAAACCGTTATTACATTTGTGAAATCCTTACCATTAAAAGGAAAAGTCTAATTGAATTTTCAGGAAGTCTCTCTGTAATTAAAAAAAATGCTGCATCTATTCTGCCAAAGAGGAGCTGTTACAACAGGGATTACATCATATCCTGTCCACCTCTCTCCACACTATAATCAAACTACACTTCTTCTCATCATGCTTTGGGAATTGCAGTGAATGTGGGAGGGTACAGTAGGCCTGTACATGCTAAATGTGAACAAGCCCACTTCCACATAAAACACATCCCCTCATTCCGCAGCCAGCCAGCCACACACTACTCAGTAACACAGAGCAGGATAGGTAGGTTACAGCCTTATAAATGCAAAGCATGTTTGTGCTCTCCCACTCCAGCCATAACAGGGGATAAACCTATTGCCCTTGCTTTATGTAATCATAACCAAACTGTAGACACTTGCCCATAATGATTTTACCTTCTGTACTCTGCTGTAATTCAGTATTAGTAATATACCTTCTCCTGCTGTAGCTTTGAGATCTTTCTAACAGCAATCAGTGCTTGTATGGTGTATATGAGCACATCCTAAGCTGCAACACAGAAAGAAAGAGCCGGGAAATGCTGCTTTACATCAAAATGTGGCACAATTAAATGCTGGCATGAGGAGAAAAAAAAAAGTGCAGCGCTAACTAACTAACCAATTAATAAATAACCCAATAATGGTGGAAATCTCAAACTCCAATATTATCACAATACCCGACTGTGATATGTAACGTCACATATAATACACATTAAACTGAAAATAAGACCTAAAAAATAAAACTTTGCCTGGATGGTGGAAACCCCTCCTACAGATATTTGGCAGTGGATGGAGTCCACTACTTATCAATGCAGCCTCATCAATGCCCATAAGTGCAGCCTCATCGGTGCCCATAAGCGCAGCCTCATCAGTGCTGCCTATCTGTGCCCATAAGTACAGTCTAACTGTGCAATCGGTGCAGCTTATCTGTGCCCATAAGTGTCGCTTATCAGTGTCCATGAGTGCAGCAGGGATCATTAGAAAAGTGGGCGCGATGACAGAGCGGGAATCTCCTGCTGTGGTAGATCTAGTATGTGAAACGTTGGTCGCCATAAAGTCCCACCTCTGGACCGGCATTGGACCAGTGTGCTGTCTATCATAAAGCGTTCAAGAGGTGGGACTTTATAGCGACCAGCGTTCTACATACAAGATCTGTCACAGCAGGAGATACCTGCTCTGTCATCTGGCCAGTTTCTCCTAACAATCCCTGTGCAGCAGTCACAGGTGATTGATGGACGGGCGGTGACTGGCCTGCTGGCAGGGAGGAGGAGGAGGACACCACCTTCATGGGCGATACAGACCGGGGGCTGTGAAAACCCTCCGCCCACTACTGCAAGTAGGGATGGAAGTGCATCCCTGCTTGCTGTAGTAAGGACTACAAATAGGAAGTGCCAAGACCAGTGGCTGGGGGTACAGGAGGAATAGCAGCCACCAGTCTTGCAAACATGAAATTACTGGGGATTAACGGCTTTTCTGCAAAATCATTAGGCTATTATAGAGGAACTACAGAGCTCAGAAGAAGATAGAGGACATGTTTTTGGTGAAGGTAGATCAGCAAAAAGGACACGGAAAGATGTTTTTTTTTCCCCGGAGTTCTGTTTTAATGCTTACTACTACAAACCGTGTACAACCTTAGAAAGAGCAGTGAGTAAGCAACTGCTCACTTGGTAAATAACCTTTTCTTCTTTAACTATTAAACATTTATTACTTGTTTTATTACCCATCAGTTTTAGTATTTGTAGTATCAGAAAACACAAGCAGAATAGCTAAAAACTCCTCATACCACCACAGTCCCTGTGTGTCCTACCATTCAGGTTAAGCATAATGTTTTTTTTTTTTTTTTAATTTTTATAATTTTGGCTTCTATCTTCCACTGATGCCAGAGGAGTTCCCCTTGCTATACTTGGGATCTTTCGCCCCCACGTTTGGCTTGTTGGGAGCTGACTCTGGAAGTCCCTGTCCTCCTCCCCTTAGGAAGCACTGACTGCTGGTGAAAGTGGCAGGGCTGGGGCACAAAGGTTGCAGCTTAATGAGCTCAGCTTTTAAGGGGGTTACGTGTGCAGTCCCAAGTCTGTTTTCTGATTGCTGGGTTACAGAAAATATTATTTTATGCTGCCTTACAATGGTTTAATACCTGTTATGAAAGGTTTGACCCATGTTGTAAAGCATGTACTTTGATGCCAGTTTACAATGCTTATTTGGCTTGCAAGCATTCCTTCTCACTTTGAGGGGATGCCCCTATTCTCTTGGGCATATTAGAATGGTCCCCCTGCCCTTCCTGTTGTCAAATCTGCCATTCTCCCTGCAGTGACTAATGGACCTTCATGCTTCCCTGGCATAACTGTGTTTCAGGTGGGTGTTTGCTTTTATTCAGAATTCGTTACATAGTTGGTAAGGCTGAAAAAAAGACACCAGTCCATCCAGCTCCACCTGTGTGAGTGTAAATGTGTTTAAAATGTATATCCCTGTATGTCTTGATCATTAAGGTGCCCATCTAATAGTTTTTTTAAACTATCGCGATGCTCTCTGCTGATACCATTGCTTGTGGTAGAGAATTCCACATCCTTACTGCTGTAACAGTAAATAACCCCCTTTACAGTGATTATGGTTAAACTGCTTCCCTTTCAATTTCAGTGAATGACTGACTGTGTGTCTTTTTAAATTGCCCTTTCATTGTAAAGTTTTTTTCTCTTACGTCCTTCGACAGCCGCCGCCTCTTCATATTCGTCACAATGGGGTATTAGACTTTGCTCCGTAGGAGTAGCTAGACAACAGAATATGTCAATATTAAAGCTTTTAACATATCCCACCCCCAGGGGGTGGTCCCCTCAGTCTATACCCTCCTGCTTCCTGTTCCATACCTCAGTTTCAATGTCTAGCTTTCAGGAGTTAGCTGGCTGTTTCTGTGCTGGGGCATTTTGTCTCAGCCTTTATCTTCTTTTTGATTTTATTTGAGTTTTTTTCTCTTTCTTTACTTAGCTGTTAATTTTGTCAGCATTAGTTAGTTCTTCTGATGAAGAGGATCGTGCGGGCTGGGTCTCGGGCTGGCCCCCCTGGTCGCAGGTTGGGGGCCAGTGGCTTCCCAGCCTGCCATCGAGCGTTCAGTCTGGTATTTTTCCTGGCACATGTGAACGACCCATCCCTGTTCGCTGCAGGGATGCTATGGTGAGGTGGCTACCTCACTGGACGCCATGCGGTTTCGCACCGCAGTCCTGTGTCCTGGCTGCGACTCTCCCTGTCTCATGTGCAGTGGCTTGATCGCTTGTGCGGGTTCCCCACACCACTCAGCAGGTAAGTGTACTCTGTGTGGGGACCTGTCTGTTTAGTGGGTGTCAGTCTGGGACTGTGTAACCCTGCATGTCTGTTCACACTATGGGTCTCCCTGTCTGGATGCTGCTGTGGGCTGCAAGGAGGGGGGCTGTGATACACTGTTCTGTGTGCATAACTGTGTGATTTCTCTGTGTGACATGCTATGTGTTGTAGGACATGCTGTGGATCATGTTTTGTGCAACATGCGGCGGCCGCTGCTGCGGTCCGCCATTTTAATGATGACTACAGGCAATGAGGGCTTCTTCTATAGCTGGGAGCGGCGTTTTTGGCGCTAAGCGCCGCTATTTTGGCGGCGATCGCTCCGACCTCATGTAGCACTGTATTTACCTCCTCCCCCGGCGGCCATTTTTTTGTAGCCTTCCATAGGCTTTATAGGAGCGGCTTCTATTGCATCACTTCCTTTTCCCTGGGCACACCAATCGATGCAACAGCAGCAGTGTTCTCTCCAGGTTTTTATCCTCCTTAGTCCTGTTTTCCTTGCCTGTGTTTGTAGTTTTCCCTGTGGGGGTCGCATTGTGCTGGTGTGTGTGTGCGGTTGGCTGCGCTAGCCGCGTTTTTAAAGGGGCAGTTACCCTTTTTTTCTCCTGCACACTTCTGGGGGCATGGATTCTCAGGAAAGCAAATTTCCTCCCACCTTACTGGGTGGACAAGGGGCTGCTGCTGTTTCCCCTGAGGGGGGCGATTTGGCCACCGTTGTGGCTAACCTGGCTGCTCAGGTGCAGATGCTTGTGGCTGCTCAATCCACTAAAAGGCCCAGAGTTTCAATCTCCTCTGATTCAGAGGGTGAAGGTGATGGGGCTGCTATGGCTGGGGTCCCTTTATCGGGGTCCCGTTCGTCCCTGGACTTTGCAGGGTCAGAGGGGGATGCAGAGGTTGAGGGGGTTGATGATTCTCCCCCTGGCTCGTCTGAAGAGCTTGCAATCATGGATGAATTGGTTGCTTCTATCAAACAAACGCTGCATTTACAGGATGAACCATGTCCACCTGCCGTTCTGGCTTCTTATGGGACACAGCGGAGGCGCAAAACATCACAGGTTTTTCCTTGCACTGAGGATTTTCAGCGCGCTGTTAGTGAACAATGGCGCAATCTCAAAAAGCCTTTTGCTGTGCCAAGTAGGTTCAAGCTGCGTTATCCCTTCACACCCGCCACTGATGAACGTTGGTGTGTACCACCTCCGGTGGATCACGCGGTGGCGGTTTTGAATAAATCCACTGCGATTCCGGCAGAGGATACCCCGGTGTTCCGGGACGCTACGGACAGGAGACTGGAGTCTCTCGCCCGTCATACTTACTCGGTTACCGGTTCCATGTTAGAAGCTATTTTTGCTTCCCTTATGGCAGCTCAGGCTGTTGCGGATTGGACGCAGGTACTCAGGCGCGTCCTGGTGGCTGATTCTGCCCCGCCAACGACGTTGGCTATGGTGGATCAGATCCATCAGGGTGTCATGTATTTGTGTGATGCGGAATTGGATGTAATTCCTTTGGCTGCACGTGTGCACAGCGTGGCGGTGTTGACACGCCGTTTGATTTGGCTGAAATGTTGGTCTGTGGACCAATCGTCTCGCAAGACCTTGGCTAATTTGCCCTATTCAGGATCTCGCCTTTTTGGCGACTCCCTGGATACGCTGATTAAGGGGATCTCTGGGGGTAAGAGCACGCTCTTGCCCCAATCTCACAAGGCTAAGGGCGCTCAAGGTAAGAAGCACGCTTCATTTAGGCCCCCGCAGGGGTCCTTTCGTGCCTTTCGGTCGCACTATAAGGGCAAGCCCTTCAAGGGTCAAGGCTCCCAAAAGAAACCGTGGGCAGGTAAGCAGAAGTCCGGCCAGTCCGGATCCGCTGCCCATAACAACGCGGCCTGAAGGGACGCCCTCACCCAGTTCTGGGGTGGGGGGACGTTTGCTCGGTTTTCTTCAACCCTGGCTGGCCCGCGTTCGGGACAGGTGGGTTCAGGAGATCGTTCGGTCTGGATACAAGATCGAGTTCCTCTCTCGGCCGGCGAACAGGTTTTTTCCCTCAAACCTTCAACTGTCTCCGGAGCGTTTGCGGGATCTGCACCTGGCGGTGCAGGACCTGCGGGCTCAGGGAGTGGTGGTTCCGGTGCCTCATCGGGACAGATTTCGGGGATTTTATTCAAATCTGTTCACTGTGCCCAGAAAGGAGGGCAAGGTTCGTCCAATTCTGGACTTAAAAGCTCTGAACCGCTTTGTGCGGGTTCGCAAGTTCCGCATGGAATCCCTACGCTCGGTGGTGGCTGCCCTGGTTCCAGGAGAATTCATGGCCTCCATCGACTTGAAGGATGCGTACCTACACATCCCCATTTTCGAGGGTCACCAAAAGTACCTTCGATTTGCCATTGCGGAGGATCATTATCAATTTGTGGCGTTACCCTTCGGTCTCGCTTCAGCTCCGCGGGTTTTCACCAAGGTGCTTGCGCCGGTTCTGGCCTTATTGAGAGCCCAGGGTATCTCAATCCTGGGGTATCTGGACGACATTCTGGTCCGGTCTGCGACCAGTTAGGGTCTGATGACGGACCTGTCCGTCACGATGCAAACTCTGCAGGAGTTTGGTTGGACGATAAACTTCCCAAAATCGACGCTGTGCCCGTCGGTTCGTCTTCCCTATCTGGGTATGATTCTGGATTCGGTTCAGGCAAAAGTCTTCCTGCCGAAAGACAAGCTCAAGACGCTTCAGGACGAAGTCAGGTCCCTTCGGGACGTTCCGTGCTCGTCCCTCCGGACGGGCATGAGGTGTTTGGGTTTGATGGTCTCGGCTTTCGAGGCGATTCCCTTCGCCCAGTTTCACACGAGGGATCTCCAGGCGGAGATCCTGTCCAGGTGGGACGG
Source organism: Pelophylax lessonae (assembly GCF_965119305.1). NCBI lineage: Eukaryota > Metazoa > Chordata > Amphibia > Anura > Ranidae > Pelophylax > Pelophylax lessonae. Next base: position 311,426,995 of record NC_138770.1, read on the forward strand.
GCGACCACAATCTCTGGATCTTCAGATCTCGTTGAGTCTTCGTACGAGAAGGAATCTTCTATGGTGGCTGCAGTCCCCGGCGGTGTCGGGGGGCAAGTCTTTTCGTCCGTTTTCGTGGACGGTGATCACCACGGATGCCAGCCTGTCGGGCTGGGGTGGTGTTCTGGGCGTTCTGTCCGCCCAGGGTACTTGGTCGGAGGAGGAATCCTCCCTTCCGATCAACATTCTGGAATTGCGGGCGATAAATCTTTGCCTTCAACGTTGGACGGACAGGCTACAGGGCTGTCCGGTTCGGGTTCAGACGGACAATGCCACAGCGGTGGCCTACATCAACCACCAGGGGGGCACCAGGAGTGCCCGAGCGGCTCGGGAAGTGGCCGACATTCTGTCTTGGGCCGAGACACACGTCCCGGCGATAACGGCAGTTCACATTCCGGGGGTGGAGAACTGGCAGGCGGATTATCTGAGCCGTCAGACACTGGACCAGGGGGAATGGTCGCTCCACCCGGAGGTTTTCCAGATGTTGTGCGCGAAGTGGGGTCTTCCGGATGTGGACTTGTTCGCGTCTCATCTGAACAGCAAGGTGGGAAGGTTTGTGGCAAGGACGCGCGATCCTCGGGCAGACGCTTCAGACGCGTTAGTGGCTCAGTGGCATCAGTATCGGCTGATGTATGCATTCCCACCAATTCAGTTGCTGTCCCGGTTCCTTCGCAGGTTGTCCTCGGAACCAAGAACGGTAATTCTGGTGGCGCCGGACTGGCCCCGCCGGTCTTGGTACGCAGACCTCGTGAATCTGGCGGTCGACGCTCCATGGCGTCTGCCTCTTCGGGAAGATCTTCTGTCTCAAGGACCGATATTCCATCCTGCTTTACAGTCGCTGGCTTTGACGGCCTGGCTGTTGAGACCGAGGTCCTGAAAGATAGGGGTCTCTCTCCGGAGGTCATTCATACTTTGATCAATGCTAGAAAGGCCTCTTCGGGGAAGATATACTACCGTACTTGGAAGGCCTACTTTACCTGGTGTGAGTCCAGGGGGTACTCTCCTCGCTCATATTCGTTTTCGAGAGTGTTGGCTTTCCTTCAAACGGGCGTGGACCAGCGTTTGGCGTTGGCCACGATAAGGGTCAGATTTCTGCTCTTGCCGTTCTTTTTCAGCGCCCTGTGGCGTCTAATTCTCTGGTTAGCACCTTTGTTCAAGGGGTGCGGCACCTGGTCCCTCCTCGGAGGGAGCCTTTGCCTCCATGGGACTTGAACCTTGTTCTGTCCGTGTTGCAACATGCTCCCTTTGAAAAGATCAGGGAGATCTCGTTACCTCTGTTGTCCAAAAAGGTCGCCTTTTTGGTGGCGATCACTTCGGCTCGCAGAGTTTCGGAGCTGGCAGCTTTGTCGTGCAGGTCTCCATATCTGGTACTCCAGGTCTTGCGTCCTAATCCTTCTTTTCTTCCGAAAAGGATTTCGGAATTTCACCTCAATGAGTACATTGTCTTGCCTTCGCTTTGCGCGAAGCCTAAGCATCCGAAGGAGGTGGCTTTGCATTCCTTGGATGTTGTCAGGGCGATCAGGGTTTACCTGAATTCGACAAAATCCTTTCGCAAGACGGATTCTCTTTTTGTCCTTCCTGAGGGACCTCGGAAGGGCATGGCGGCGTCGGCTTCTACCATCGCCAAATGGATCAGACAGACCATTGAGCAGACATATGCTTTGAAGGGGAGGGTTCCTCCTATGCCTGTGAAGGCGTACTCTACCAGATCTGAGTACGTCTTGGGCCTGTCATCATCGGGCCTCTGTGGCCCAGGTGTGTAAGGCGGCGACTTGGTCGTCCGTTCACACTTTCTCAAAGTTCTACAAAGTGGATGTTCAGGCATCGGCAGATGCTTCCTTTGGCCGCAAGGTTCTTAGTGCGGCAGTACCTTAAGGTCCCTTGTTTTTTTGGGCCCTTGGCTGTTTGGGATGTTTTTTATCCCTAGGTTATTTGTTCTTCCTGGGTTGTTGCTCCTGTTGAGCAAGCTTTTTTTCATGTTGCCCAGTTGGTTTCCTTCCCTTGGTAAGGTTACTTTCCCTGATGTGGAGACTGCGTTGCCTTTGGCGCGGCTGCGTTTCCCACCCCTCATGTTTGCACTGCTTTGGGACGTCCCCATTGTGACGAATATGAAGAGACGGCGACTGTCGGAGGACGTAAGAGAAAACGGAATTTTTGTAAAATCTTACCTGTAAAATTCCTTTCTCTGAGTCCTCCGACAGTCGCCGCCCCCGCCCCTCTTTTGGGGTTTGTGTACGTACTCTACTGCTATTCTACTGAAACTGAGGTATGGAACAGGAAGCAGGAGGGTATAGACTGAGGGGACCACCCCCTGGGGGTGGGATATGTTAAAAGCTTTTAATATTGACATATTCTGTTGTCTAGCTACTCCTACAGAGCAAAGTCTAATACCCCATTGTGACGAATATGAAGAGGCGGCGACTGTCGGAGGACTCAGAGAAAGGAATTTTACAGGTAAGATTTTACAAAAATTCCGTTTTTCCTTATGCTAGGGTCACCAGTAAGATATAATATATTTGTGTTTCTATCATATCCCCTCTCAAGCGTCTCCTCTCCAGAGAGCATAACTTCAATGCCTGAAATGTCAAGCAGGAGGACAGCCGGCAACTCTGTAAAACTTTCAATTCTTTATTATCACATCCCATTTTGTAAACAAATAAAGTGGCTAATGTGTTTAGGTGATAAGCCTTGGTCACAGGCTGTGACCAAGACTTATTGCTGAAAACGCATTAGCCACTCTTTTTGTTTACTCACTGGGATGTGATAATAAAGAATTGGAGTTTTTACAGAGTTTCCGGCTGTCTTCTTGCTTGACATTTCAGTCTTTTGGTGTTGGAGAGAACGCCGCAGCCTGTGCACCTGGCAGACATTTCTATCTGCTTAATGGCTTCACTGTTCTGAGCGATGCGCCTTTTTGTTTGATGGTATAACTTCAATGCCTTTAGTGTTTACCTAAAGCTGAGGTACTCCAGTACCTTTTTTATTCGTTTTGTTGCCCTTCCCTGAACTCCTTCCAGTTCCAGCACATCCTTCTTGATGCCCAGAACTAGACGGCATACTCTACAAGAGTCCGGTCCGGCCGCATATTGAGTGGGGGAATTATTGTTTTTTCCTATGAGTAAATCTCCTTTGCATGCTAGTATTCTGTTTACTTTGCTTGCAGCAGCTTGTCATTGCATGCCATTGCTGAGCCTGTCATCTACTAGGACCCTCAGATCTTTCTCCATCCTGGATTCCCCCAGAGGTTTTCCCCCTAGCGAGTAACTTGCGTTTTTTGCACCCAAATGCATCACCTTACATTTTTCAACAATAAACCTAATTTGCCTTGTAGTTGCCCACTCCATTATTTTATTTAGGTCTCCCTGTAAGGTTTCCATATCCAGCGCTGAAGTTCTTGTCCTGCTTAACTTTGTATCAATGGCAAATACTGAGATTGAGCAATTTATTCCATCCTCTATATCATTTATTGAATAAATTAAACAGAATTGGCCCAAGGACAGATCCCTGGGGGACTCGGCTTGCCACACTGGACCATTCCGAGTACTGTTGAATAAATCTATATTTGATATTTAATATTTTCCTAAAATTATTTGGTAAATGAGAGTTCTTGGACCATGAGTGAAAGCTTTAACACAACAGAAATTAATGGGTAAATAGTATGAAAGCCTAACAAAAAAGCAATCTATCTAGTTACATAAAAGAAACAACATTTGGAGAACTCTAACATATTCCTAAATACAAACAATGAGCTAGAATGCATAAGACAAACCTTTAGATATAAGGCAAGGGATATATTCCATAATTACCATCTACCTAAAAGTGAGGGCCCCATTCTGGTAACTGGTGTTCAGAGACTTCTCTCTTCTCACCCCATCTAGGGTTTGTATTATTTAAAGGGCTGTGCCTCGTTGATTGGTGGGCATCTCTATTCCTTCTCAAGATTGGCTGACTCTTAATCCCCTATACTTTTCATAAGTCAGCCACCTTTAATGCAATTCCTTGGCACCAAATACTTTGAGGGGGGAAACTTAAGTTTTGCAAGTACATCACAGGCTGGCCACCCTCATTGCATATCTACACAATGGAACCTTTTTGAAGTGAATATTTGTAGAACAAAGCGGTTTGGGTCCCATCGTTTAGATAAACTCAAAGTGTTTGTAAAAAGCCTTCTCGCATACAGGATTAGCTATTAAAATATTGCCCCTGGCAACTTAAAGTTGAGTTCCACTCAAAAGTGGAACTCCGCTGATCTGCTTCTCCCCCTCTGGTGCCTCATTTGGAACCTTTCAGGGGGGAACGGGTACCTGTTTTTGACAGGTACCCTTCCCCACATCCTGGGAGACAGCGACGTGGCGCTGTCCCTCGGAAGTTCGGCCCCCTCCCTTTTTCTTCCGCTGCTGGGCCAATTACAAAGCGCAGCGTGCTTTGCACGTGTGCAGTAGGGAATTAACAGTGAAGCCGAAAGGATGGCGGCACCTGAGAGCCGATACGCAAATCGCCTTTGGGTGCTGACATCGTGGGCTCCCTGGACAGGTAAGCTCTACTATTTAAAAGTCAGCAGCTACAGTATTTGTAGCTGCTGACTTTTATTTTTTTTAAGGGGCGGAACTCCTCTTCAACCCATCCCCACCTGTGTAACGGGGTCTCTTAGGGGAAGATATATTGCACACCCACATTGATACCAAGCTAAATATTCAGAATTACAATATTATTTGCAGCTGTTAATGGAGATTTTACATAAACCCATTATGTAACAGTACTCGCCATTAATATCCACTTTTAAACACGCCCCTGTAGCCAGTTTTCTATCCAGGTACATACCCTAAGGTCCATGCAAAAGACCTCAGTTTGTAAAGGAAAGGCTTGTGGGGAACTGTATCAAAAGCCTTCGCAAAATCCAGTTACACCACATAAACCAGCCTTCCTTCATCTAGATGACTGCTCAATTCCTCATAGACTCATAGAATGATAATAGATTGGTCTGACCTGAATGATCGATTATGAATCCATGTTGATTACTGCTAATGATACTGTTTTTCATCAGCAAAATCTTGGATATGGTCCCTTTACATCCCTTCCAACGGCTTACATACTATCGATGTTAGGCTGACTGGCCTGTGGTTTCCAGGGATATATTTCTGCCCTTTGATATTGCTACCACCTTGGCTTTTCTCCAATCAGCTGGTACCTTTCCAGTCAGTACACTGTCTATAAAAGTTAGGAGCAATGGTCTAGCTATCACCTGAATGAATTCCTTAACCACTTTTGGACAGGAAGGTTTTCTCCTTAATGACCAGGCCATTTTTTTGCGGTACAGCACTGCGTTACTTTAACTGACAATTGCGCATTCGTGCGTTGCTGTACCAAAAATAAAATTGAGGTCTTTTTTTTCCCACTTTTTCGCTTTCTTTTGGTGGTATTCGATCACCTCTGCAGTTTGAAATTTTTTTGCGCTATAAACAAAAAGAGCCACAATCCTGAAAAAAAACCCAGAAAATTTATATCAAATACTTACCGTAATTTTCCTTTCCTGATGGACTCCATGGCAGCCTACGTGTGGGTTAGTCCCGCCTCCTCCTACCTCATAGGACCCCACTCCCATAAATTTCACTCTGCCCCAGAGACCATGTTCCATAAAATAGCCTCCTCCGGCAGATGGGTGGGGACTCCTGCTGCCATGGAGTCCATCAGGAAAGGAAAATTACGGTAAGTATTTGATATAAATTTTCCGTTTTCCTGACAGACTCCATGGCAGCCTACGTGTGGGAAATAACTAGCCAAACACACCAGGGTGGGCAATCTGCTGTTCAAAAGAAGAGCCATTGCTGAGCCTGTCATCTACTAGGACCCTCAGATCTTTCTCCATACTGGATTCCCCTAGAGGTTTTCCCCCTACCATACCTGTATCAATGTGGGTGTGCAATATATCTTCCCCTAAGAGACCCCGTTACACAGGTGGGGATGGGTTAAAGAGGAGTTCCGCCCCTTAAAAAAAATAAAAGTCAGCAGCTACAAATACTGTAGCTGCTGACTTTTAAATAGTAGAGCTTACCTGTCCAGGGAGCCCACGATGTCAGCACCCAAAGGCGATTTGCGTATCGGCTCTCAGGTGCCGCCCGGAGATGGGATGATGACATGGCCAGCTGTACTCTGTCTCTGATAATCGGGATATTCTACAGAGGCAAGGAGATGGTGCCCTTGACTGTATTGAATTGAGCCCCGAGAAAGATAAGTGCCTGTGTGGGCTCCAACTGGCTCTTTTCCAAGTTTAGCAACCAGCCGAACTCGAGAAGAGTCGTCGTGACTAGATCTCTGTGGACCAGGAGTTGCTCTCGATCTTGCGACAGAAGTAGTAAGTCGTCTAAATAATGGTGAAGACGAACTCCCTTGATTCTGATCAGGGCTACCACAGCCAATAAGAGTTTTGAAAAAAATTGGAGATGTTGTGAGCCCGAATGGGAGACATGTAAACTGAAGATGGTTTTGATCCACAGCAAACCGCAGGTATTTCTGGAACTCTATTGCTATGGGCACATGGAAATATGCATCCTTCAAGTCTATTGACACAAGCCAATCTCCTGGCTGAACCGCCTGGCGGATTGTCAAAAGCGTCTACATTTTGAATCTTTCCTTTTTTATAAAGGAGTTTAGATGTGTGAGGTCTATGACCGGTCTCCAGGAGCCGTTCTTCTTCATTACTAAGAAGAGTGGAGAATAGAGGCCTTGAAACCTTTCTTTGGCTGGTACTGGAACTACTGCGCCTTGAAGTATCAGCGCATCTACGTATGCCGAAAGGATTTGCCTTTTTTCTTCCGACCCTGGAAGAGATGTGGGAACAAACTTGAGGATAGGTGGACTGCAGAACGACCAAGTGTGGCCTGTGGAGATTGTCCTGATGACCCAAAAATCTTTTATCGAGGCTGCCCAGACGTGTCGAAACCGGAGAAGGCGAGCACCGACCTGATCCGTCTGGACAGGCCCAACATCAAAAGGACTTAGCCGCTTCCCGGCTACTAGAAGAGGCTCCTTTGGAAGCCTTTTGGTTTGAAGATGGATTTTTCCTCCATGTTTTCCGGAACTCCCGACCAGGCCTGTAACTTCGAGCATCCTTCGCTCTATCCGAGGATTGTCTGGACTGTGTCCTTCTCTGACCCAGCAGGCGACGATCCTGCGGGAGGAACCCCGACTTACCGCCCGCGAAATAGCGCTCTCCAGTTTGTTTCCGAGCAAGGAAGACCCTTCGAATGGAATACGGCACCAAGCCTGCTTAGAGGCAGGATCAGCCAGCCAGGGGCGCAGCCAAAGAGCCCGTTTAGCTGTCACTGAAGAGAGCATGACCCGGGCCACCAGACGAATAATATCTAGGGAAGCCTCCCCCAGAAAAGAAGCCGCCAGTCTGAGCTCATTCACTGCTGAAGCTCTGGCTACTTCTTCTGATACGGACCTTAGATCTGAATCCACCTCTATTGTCCAGGCCTCCATGGCCTTGGACAAAGCCGCAATGGCTAGGGCTGGCTTACAAGCCAATCCAGCAGGCACATAAATCTTTTTAAGGTCAGTGTCAATTCTTCTTTCCAGCCCATCTTTAAAAGACACTGTGTCATCAAGTGGAAGAGTAACGTGCCTTGCTAATCTCATGAGGGCGACGTCCACTAGGGGCGCTGACTCCAGGTGCTTCACATCCTCAATCTTGAATGGGTACATCCTGGAAACTTTGGATACCAGAGAATTTTTCCTCTCTGCACATCCCCACTCATCCGAGATGATTTCGCCCAGCTCACCTAAAAAGGGAAAGTTATTGCACTCTTTCTTTAGGTGCTTGAAATACCTTCTTTGTTTAGATGGTGACTACTGGCTCCTCCCATTTTAGGGCTTCCTTAACTGCCTTAACCAGGGTAGGGACCTAGGCAAAATCAAAGCCTGCGCCAGGAGTATCCGATTCGTCCTCACTATCCGAGGAGTTGAGGCTGGAAATGCTCTGCTGAGAAGGACCGGGAGTACTGAGGCTATCCCTAACAGGGATTTCTGCCATACCAGCCGAGGGGCTACAGGTGCGGTCAACCTCCCAGGTTTTGTAGGGATTCTTGGACCACCCGTCTAACCAGGGATTCCACCTGCTGGCTATCATTCCCCCTTTCTCCAGAGGCTTGGGCAAAACATGCATCGCATAGTAAATTACCATTAGAAACACATGCTCCACAACCCCAGCAAGATCTTCTATCAGGGTGTCTGTGTGCTGATGCAACAGTGGAGCTTTCCTTGTGATGTTTGGTAGAAGACCTATGGCGATTAGTGCCAGGAGATGTGTGATGACGTTGTGACCTGGTAAGGTCCTTATCTTCGCGTGCTTTGGATTGTTTAGCAGACCTAGAAGGGCTAAGAGAAAGGGAAAGTTACCCATACTGCCCTAAACCCGAACCGTACAGGGATAGGTAAGACAGAGCCCCTCTTACCTGTAGAGTAAGGGTTGGCCACTGGGGGGCGGTGAAGTATCCATAATGTCCTAACAGGAAGACTGTAACAAACACAAGTATAAGGAAGTGCTGCATACACTAGACTGCACAAAGATATCCAGCAGGATTAAGCTTACCACTAGTAGAGACCGATCAGACACAGGGAAGCCACTGCATATGCCCGCAGTACAATCCCAATGTGATCCGCTGTGACAGCAGTTTAAATCTGCCGCTAAGTGATGATGTCACCGCCCCCCCGTGACAGACAGCATTCATGCGCATGTGCGAGCACGAACAGCCACTCCGCTGCGCCGGCGCCACCCCCGGAACCTAGCGATGACCCGGAAGCTGCGCCGGGACACAGGAAGAGCCGGGGTCGCAAGATGGAGCGCACTTGCGTTCCAAACACCGCAAGACAAAATACAAATACAAAAAACGGCTGCCATACGTTACCAAAGCACGCTCCGAACCACGGTCAGACCTGGGACACGAAAACCTCCAGTGCATCGATTTGGGGTGTATTAATGGGCCTCCCGCTAGTAGCCAGGATGAATGGTCATATTCAGCTTGCCCGCCAGGCTTTATGCTTCTCCAATGCATGGGATTGCACACCCGTGTCCTACCCCGCTAGTAGCTAAGGCGTACTGGACTCTTCAGGAATTTAGCCTGGAATCAATCGTGTAATCACCAGGAAATAGACCAAAATCTTCATGAGGTAAGACTTGATATCCATCCAACAGGAGGAGGACAAAAAAGGAACATGGTCTCTGGGGCAGAGTGAAATTTATGGGAGTGGGGTCCTATGATGTAGGAGTAGGCGGGACTAACCCACACGTAGGCTGCCATGGAGTCTGTTAGGAAACAATATTTTTTACTTTCTGCCGTAAAACATCGCCAATAAAAAAAAAAAATTTAAAAATCCATTATTTTTTTTTTAAATCATTTTAGGCCAGTATGTATTCTGCTACATATTTTTGGCAAAAAAAATCACAGTAAGTGTATATTGATTGGTTTGCGCAAAAGTTATCGCGTCTATAAACTAGGTGAAAGATTTGTCATTTTTATTTATTTTTTTACTAGTAATGGCGGTGATCAGCGATTTTTAGCGGGACTGCGACATTGCAGTGGAGCCCTAACTGACATTTATGACACTTTTGGGGGGACCAGTGACATTACTACAGTAATCAATGCTAGTGAGATATCTGAATGATCTGTTTTGCTGAGAGGATGGTTGGTTCAGACCCTGTTAGCCAGGGTCCAGGGACTGTGCAGAATTTTTGTAGGTTTGATTGGTTCCTGAAGCTTTTGGAAGCCTTCACTGGAACTAACTCGCATGGAACGAGAGGGGTATTTAGGTCTGTTCTTAGACACTGCTTAGTCCTGAATTATTTTTATTTATTTTTTTTTTCTTCCCAAAAACAAATGCTGAACTTCCATATTCAGACTCTGCTGCCTGGGAGTCCCCAAACTGTCCTCTTTTACATGAGTGTTCTAGGCTTGAAGCTAACCTTTTGAGGCTATACCATATGCTGGCTATATAGGACTAGTTAGAACAGTTTTTAGAGTCCTCATTTCATCTGTGACCTAGGGCAAGGTTTTGTCTAATGTGGTGGCTCACCATTCCAGGCCTAGAGTCAGGGATGATAATTTCATGACGTTTTTCACTGCAGATACAAGCCTGACATGCAGGAGAAGAATCCTGGACACTGGAGGACCTTGTCCTCCCGGTCAATATACTGGAGCTGCAAATGATTTAGTTGTTCCTTCAGTGCTGCGTCTTTTGGTTACGAGGTCATTTGATCTGGATTCAGTCACAGCGTCTCAGCAGTAGTATACATTAACAGTCAGGAAGTAACCAGGAGTTGCTGCTCAGCTTTAAAGTGTTACTAAATCCAGGTCCGTGCATTAACTATAGCTGGTCTATCACAGTACACAGAACGTGGAAATGCAATTATTTTAGTAAATATAAACTGCTAAATACCTTTTCTCATGAGCAGTTAGAGTAGTCTTGTGGCTTCTATCAGCGTTCAGCCAAGCGCTGGTTTAAAGCTTGTAGGAGGATTTTTCTGACTGTCCTATGAGGCTGCAAGACTCCTGAACTTCTGTCGGGACAGTGCTGTTTGGCCCTGTGCTGATCACATGCATCCTCCCAAGAAAAAACAACCTCTCTTGCAATACACACCAAACAGAGCATGTGCAGCCTGATTCCATAGACTGTGTTATCAGGAAATTATTAGGGGACAGTGGAAGGAGGGGTGGATCTGTGCATAACAGATCAAACAGCCTTTTTACACAATACGGGGTATTAACAGTTTAGTAACACTTTTTAAGCTGACAGATTCTTGTTTGGGCAGAACTTCATGTTCCAGCCCCCTGCCATGCATATTTCAAGAGTGAAATATTGGGAGGCAGACTTCCTTGGGACCTCCTGGCTTCCTGAGTCAATTACATAAATAGCAAATCGTCTTTGCTTGCTCAGCATGGTTGAGACTTGGGCCTTTATTGGTAATATTCACCGCACTGAAATAGCAAAGGTAAATGTGGTGCTTGGATGCTCTTGGAGGACTACCTGGGGTTTTTAAAATCACCCAGATCTTTTTGTCCCCAGGACCATTTTATTCTACAGCTTCTTGGTAGCTGGCTTTCAATGGCTGTTGAAACCATAGGTGCTGAGCTATCTGACCAGGTTTTAGTTGGTCTATGCTATGACGACAAAAAAGCTAAGAATTTGGTGTCTTTTAGAGGAGCCAGAAGTCCCGCAGGTCAGAGAAGCTGGGCAGTTTCTGCCTTGGAGAGAACGGCATACTTAATCTGGTCTCTATAGCAGTTAAAATGGATTTGCATTTCCTCCACCTATCTTACCCTTCCTGGACTGGATGTGCAGAACTAGCCTGGAATGTGACCTCTGGGCTCTGCGTTTTCCAGACTGAAGTGTACTATGCTAGTAAGCCATGGAGCACCTTCCAGGCCCAGAGTTGTGGCAGGGCTCCAGGTGCAGGTGTGAGTAAGGGTGGTCAGGGAGTTGCCCCACTTTTTGCACCAATGGGTGCTACAACATCTTGGGGGGGGGGGGGGTTGTTGAACTCAAATGTAGCACTCACCAGTGAGTCCAGTCCACGCCACAATGAAATAAAAGTTCACAGCAGTCAGTATCCCTTGAAAGGGGTTTCCACTATCAACACAAAATACAAGAATGATCAGCCTCCTGGCTCTCTTAACAGCACCGTTGCTTGGGCCTCGGTCCTCATGACCATCTAACACAACATGCTCGTGGACAAATGCTTTACCTCTGCCAACGCTCTCTTTCCTGCAATTCCCTGTTGCTCCATCTCTCGGACTTGGGTCTCTGTCTGTCCTATCCCAGACAGCACCTTGCAGACATGCACACTTCTCTGGCTGCTCCCTTGCCACCACACTCAGAGTCCTCAGGAAGGTGGAGCCCAGAACCCTAGTTCTTATTACCCTAAGAACCCAGCACACACCTGCAATATCAGTGTGCCTGTTGTCTACATAACTAGGCCCAGATTGCCTTTTAACACTATCGCAGGGCACCACACGGTCACAGCACCTTTTCAAATTTCCTGCCTATTGCTGGTTTTACTGGATTGTTTAGCACTGAGGAAGTATGTGTGTGTGTGTGTGTGTGTGTGTGTGTGTGTGTGTATATGTATGTATGTAAGTATGTATGTATGTACAGTGTCTTGCAAAAGTATTCACCCCCTTGACTTTTTACCTATTTTGTTACATTACAGCCTTAAGTTCAATGTTTTGTTAATCTGAATTTTATGTAATGGATCAGAACACAATAGTCTAAGTAGGTGAAGTGAAATGAGAAAAATTATATGCATAAATCAATTTTTTAGAAATAGAAAACAGAAAATTGGCAAGTGGGTATGTATTCACCACCTTTGTTATGAAGCCCATAAAAAGCTCTGGTGCAAGCAATTACCTTCAGAAGTCACATAATTAGTGAAATGTCCACCTTTGTGCAATCCAGTGTCACATGATCTGTCATTACATATACACACCTTTTTTGAAAGGCCCCAGAGACTGCAACACCTAAGCAAGAGGCACTACTAACCAGACACTGCCATGAAGACCAAGGAACTCTACAAACAAGAGACAATGTTGTTGAGAAGTACAAGTCAGGGTTAGGTTATAAAAAATATTCAAATCTTTGCTGATCCCCAGGAGCACCATCAAATCTAACCAAATGGAAAGAACATGGCACAACAGCAAACCTGCCAAGAGACGGCCGCCCACCAAAACTCACGGACCGGGCAAGTAGGGCATTAATCAGAGAGGCAGCACAGAGACCTAAGGTAACCCTGGAGGAGCTGCAGAGTTCCACAGCAGAGACTGGAGTATCTGTACATAGGATGACAATAAGCCATACACTCCATAGAGTTGGGCTTTATGGCAGAGTGGCCAGAAGAAAGCCATTACTTTCAGAAAAAAACAAAATGGCACGTTTTGAGTTTGCGAAAAGGCATGTGGGAGACTCCCAAAATGTATGGAGGAAGATGCTCTGGTCTGATGAGACTAATATTGAACTTTTCTGCCATCAAAGAAAATGCTATATCTGGCGCAAACCCAACACATCACATCACCCAAAGAACACCATCCCCACAGTGAAACATGATGGTGGCAGCATCATGCTGTGGGTATGTTTTTCAGCAGCCGGGACTGGGAAACTGGTCAGAGTTGAGGGAAAGATGGATGGTGCTAAATACAGGGATATTCTTGTACTCTCGTGATTTGAGGCTAGGATGGAGGTTCACCTTCCAACAGGACAATGACCCCAAACACACTGCTAAAGCAACACTTAATTAAGGTGTTTAAGGGGAAACATGTAAATGTGTTGGAATGGCCTAGTGAAAGCCCAGACCTCAATCCAATAAAAAAAACTTTGGTCAGACTTAAATATTTGAAAAAATGATGGTGCTAAGCACCAACAAAAACCAGCGCAGTGGAAAGTTTATAATAATTATAAGTAATTTGATAGGTAATAAATCCGTAAAGTGTAGGAAAAAATTCCTATTCAGGAGCCGCAACAAAAACGTAAAAAACTTTGCTGTTCACAAGCGCAAACCATCCAACTTGAAGGAGCTGGAGCAGTTTTACAAGAAGGAATGTGCAAAAATCCCAGTGGTAAGATGTGGCAAGCTCATAGAGACTTATCCAAAGCGACTTGGAGCTGTGATTGCTGCCAAAGGTGGCTCTACAGAGTATTGACTTTAGGGGGGTGAATAGTTATGCACATTGACTTTTTCCTGTTATTTTGGCCTATTTGTTTATTTTGCTTCAAAAAAAAAAAAAAAATACAAATCTTCAAATGCATAAAAACCTGCTAATCAATTGTGTTTGTACACAATAAAACATCAGCTTAAAACATCATTGTATCATCATTAAAACCAATATCAATAGTAGTATAAAACGATTTAAAAAAACTTCTAATAAATGGAACGTTCATTAAACCATCAAAAAAGAGGAAAAAGTGCAATAGTACAGGAAAAGTCTCTATAATGCAATAAAGTGCTGTATTTGCAGTAATGTGTCCCTTCGCCGGTCACCACGGGTGCTCAAGTGGTAAGAAGGCTCACTTACCAGATGCAGTGGATTCCTGCTGGCGTACGCCAACAAGGAATCAAAAACTGCTTTGTCTTTGTGCCTCGAGGCTCCTAAGTCAGGTTAGGGTCCACTGGCTGACTTAGGAGCCTGGAAGCACAAAGACAAAGCAGTTTTTGATTCCTTGTTGGCGTACGCCAGCAGGAATCCACTGCATCTGGTAAGTGAGCCTTCTTACCACTTGAGCACCTGTGGTGACCAGCGAAGGGACGCATTACTGCAAATACAGCATTTTATTGCATTATAGAGACTTTTCCTGCACTATTGCACTTTTTCCTCTTTTTCGATGGTTTAATGAACGTTCCATTTATTAGAAGTTTTTTACATCATTTTATACCACTATTGATATTGGTTTTAATGATGATACATTGATGTTTTAAGCTGATGTTTTATTGTGTACAAACACAATTGATTAGCTGGTTTTTATGCATATGTAACATTCTTTGAACCTATATGCTCCTTTGGGGGGGGTTAGCGCAGTTATTTTATTTATTCACTTGTAATAACGGTTCATAGTTATTTAACATGCAGCTTACCGTCACTAATAAACATACCAGTGGCGCAAAGTGATTTTCCACAAAATTTCCAAATCTTCAAAGTTGTGGGCATGTTCTGTAAATTAAATGATGCAAATCCTCAAACAATCCATGTTAATTCCAGGTTGTGAGGCAACAAAACACGTAAAATGCCAAGGGGGTGAATAATTTTGCAAGGCATTGTACAGAAAGTGTACAGTGCCTTGCGAAAGTATTCTGCCCCATTGAACTTTGCGACCTTTTGCCACATTTCAGGCTTCAAGCAAAGATATATAAAACTGTAATTTTTTGTGAAGAATCCACAAGTGGGACACAATCATGAAGTGGAATGAAATTTATTGGATATTTCAAACTTTGTTAACAAATAAAAAAACGAAAAATTGGGCGTGCACAATTAATCAGCCCCTTTACTTTCAGTGCAGCAAGCTCTCTCCAGAAGTTCAGTGAGGATCTCTGAATGATCCAATGTTGACCAAAATGACTAATGATGATAAATAGAATCCACCTGTGTGTAATCAAGTCTCCGTATAAATGCACCTGCACTGTGATAGTCTCAGAGGTCCGTTTAAAGCGCAGAGAGCATCATGAAGAACAAGGAACACACCAGGCAGGTCTGAGATACTGTTGTGGAGAAGTTTAAAGCCGGATTTGGATACAAAAAGATTTCCCAAGCTTTAAACATCCCAAGGAGCACTGTGCAAGGGATAATATTGAAATGGAAGGAGTATCAGACTACTGCAAATCTACGAAGACCTGGCCGTCCCTC
Organism: Pelophylax lessonae; assembly: GCF_965119305.1. Classification (NCBI taxonomy): domain Eukaryota; kingdom Metazoa; phylum Chordata; class Amphibia; order Anura; family Ranidae; genus Pelophylax; species Pelophylax lessonae. The sequence goes on from NC_138770.1 coordinate 311,442,417, forward strand.
TAAACTTTCAGCTCATACAAGGAGAAGATCAGAGATACAGCCAAGAGGCCCATGATCACTCTGGGTGAACTGCAGAGATCTACAGCTGAGGTGGGAGACTGTCCATAGGACAACAATCAGTCGTATACTGCACAAATCTGGCCTTTATGGAAGAGTGGCAAGAAGAAAGCCATTTCTTAAAGATATCCATAAAAAGTGTTGTTTAAAGTTTGCCACAAGCCACCTGGGAGACACACCAAACATGTGGAAGAAGGTGCTCTGGTCAGATGAAACCAAAATCGAACTTTTTGGCAACAATGCAAAACGTTATGTTTGGCGTAAAAGCAACACAGCTCATCACCCTGAACACACCATCCCCACTGTCAAACATGGTGGTGGCAGCATCATGGTTTGGGCCTGCTTTTCTTCAGCAGGGACAGGGAAGATGGTTAAAATTGATGGGAAGATGGATGGAGCCAAATACAGGACCATTCTGGACGGAAACCCGATGGAGTCTGCAAAAGACCTGAGACTGGGACAGAGATTTGTCTTCCAACAAGACAATGATCCAAAACATAAAGCAAAATCTGCAATGGAATGGTTCACAAATAAACATATCCAGGTGTTAGAATGGCCAAGTCAAAGTCCAGACCTGAATCCAATTGAGATTCTGTGGAAAGAACTGAAAACTGCTGTTTACAAACGCTCTCCATCCAACCTCACTGAGCTCGAGCTGTTTTGCAAGGAGGAATGGGCAAAAATTTCAGTCTCTCGATGTGCAAAACTGATAAGAGATATACCCCAAGCGACTTACAGCTGTAATCGCAGCAAAAGGTGGCGCTACAAAGTATTAACTTAAGGGGGCTGAATAATTTTGCACGCCCAATTTTTCAGTTTTTTATTTGTTAAAGTTTGAAATATCCAATAAATTCCGTTCCACTTCATGATTATGTCCCACTTGTTGTTGATTCTTCACAAAAAATTACAGTTTTATATCTTTAGGTTTGAAACCTAAATTGTGGCAAAAGGTCACAAAGTTCAAGGGGGCCGAATACTTTTGCAAGGCACTGTATGTATGTTTCTATGCATTCATGTGTACTGTATGTATGTCTGTAAGTTGCTTTTGATCCTGACTCCACACTCCGTACAGTCAGAACTGCTTTTCTAAGGTAGCAGGACTGCTTTTTCAGGGCTCGTTCACACTGGCGGTAAGGAATGCCCTGAAAAGAAATTCAGGCTCGGATCATTTTTCAGAGGCATTTGACAGGCTGTGAGGAGGCAATATTTTGCCTCCTCACTACCTGTTTGAACCCCCTAAATGCAGCATCACTGTGCTGCAACTGCATGCAGTGCACGTGGTTGCAGCAAGGCCCCATTCATAAGTAATGCCTGCCGAATGCAACAGGGGGTATATTTCCTGCCATAGCCACAAAGCATTGTGGTTATAGAATGTGAACCACCCTGGCTGCTGTCTCTGCAGGTAAAGGGAAAGTAGTTGGGGGGGAAATGGTAAAAACTGTGCTCAACCGCATTTTTACCATCCTCCAACCTCAATGAGCTCTTATGCTGGCCATACACTAGCTATAAAATCGTTCAAAAATCTGTTATTTGGTCCATCCGTTCGTTCGTTTTTCATCCAATTAATGGGCACAAATAGAAAATTTTGGTTTTAACTTTTCAGAGCCGAAAAATTGAAGGAACCGTTTGGAAAATTATGTCGAACAAACGATAAATCGAAAGGTTAATATGTTTCTCGCCCAAACTGTTTGCACTAGGGATATGTGACAAACTGAACGAAAAATTTATTAATTTATGTCCATTGAACGATTTATCGTTTTTTGAAATACGGTCATGACCTGATGGCACGATTTGTCTGCTCCCACGGCCGATTTTTAATTTTTTGATAATGAGTTTGAACAATTTTTCGGCTAGTGTATGGCCAGCTTTAGGCTACGTTCACACTGCTGCGCCTCTGCTAACCTCGTTTACTCTGGCACATCAGCTCATTCAATTGAATAGGTTGCTGTGCCTGCGTTTCATGCAGAAAGACCGTTCCTGCACCGTTTTTAAGCACCTAGGAAATGCTTCTGCATCATGCGATTTTCCCAGCGGTTCCCAAATCTGCAAATGTTTTTAGATGCGTGGGGGTGCCATTAAGAATTAATGCCAGCCCCACGTGTCTACAAAGAGCAGAACAATTTAGTTGCAGGTGTGGGAACAGCTGCAATTCCCACACCCGCAAACATCTGCATTAGTATGAGCCTAGCTTTAGACTGGGGTCCCTTGAGACTGAATATGCTTTCAAAAGGGTGCCCAGATTGAAAAAAGATTGAGGAAAAACTGTACTACAACATAAATCCCAAGTGTTTACACCCGTCGCATGAATGCCAACATCCCTAAAGAAGTCTAAGCAGGAAATTGGTCTGGGTTGGTCTTTCTAGGCATTCTACATATTCACAAATCCATATAAATCCATATTTCTCTATCGTCCATTGACAGACGCAGCTCTTATGCTTCTTATACCATTAGGTATTGCTGCCTCCTGCAGGAGTAGTACTAGGCAGGGAAAAAAAGCAATTCACCACGCCCACAGGGCCTGTCCCTATAGGCATAACCCCACACACCCTGCTCCAGCAAACCAGTTTGTTTCTGCCTAGTGAAGCTCTTTTCCCTGTTAAGGCTCATTCTACTAGAGCGCTGAGTGCCTCTTGGGCTTTTCGCCATCAGGCCTCAGTAGTGCAAGTTTGTAAAGCAGTGACTTGGTTGTCTGTGCACACTTTTACAAAATTCTACAGGGTAGATTTGTTGGCATCTTCGGATGAATCCTTTGGCCCCAAGGTTTTGCAGGCTGCCATTTCATAAGATAATCCTTTGTTTCTCTTTAGGGGTTTTTTCTTTCATGGGTGACCTCCTGTTGTTCCTGGTTGAGCTTCATGTTACCCAGTTGGCTAAGTTTAGCCTTTGGAGTTTACTATCTGGTTGCGTTCTCCCCACCCCTCATGCCTACACTGTTTTGGGACGTCCCAATGGTATAAGAAGCATAAGAGCTGTCTGTCAATGGACGATACAGAAAACTGGATTTTTTAAGAACTTACCGTAAAATCCTTTTCTCTTGAGTCCATTGACAGACGCAGCACCCGCCCCTCTGATATGGGGATGGTTAGTGTCTTCTTTTCACTGCTTGCAACGAAACTGGTTTGCTGGAGCAGGGTGTGTGGGGTTATGCCTATAGGGACAGCATCGTGGGTGTGGTGAATTGCTTTTTTTTCCTGACTAGTACTACTCCTGCAGGGGGCAGCATAACCCAATGGTATAAGAAGCACAAGAGCTGCGTCTGTTAATGGACTCAAGAGAAAAGGATTTTACGGTAAGTGCTTACAAAAATCCAATTTTTATTCAAGACATCTCATAAGAAATACAATAAAAACCATATATCAAGCTGGATATACATTTTTGTTATCAATATGTATTGGCTGCAATTCTCTTTTATCCCCAATGATAAAATGTGTGTTACTCAAATTCCCATGTAGTAATTGGTTTCAAAGTAACACTAGTTTCTTAAGCCCCATGCACACTAGGTGTTTAATCTTGGTGCATGGGGCTCTGACATTTTTAGCATGGGTGGAGGGAAGCCTTTTCAAATTCTGAGTCTTGAGTCAGTGGCTGGACAGGGCTAGACTGAGAACCCTGTGGTACTTCTGTTTAGGGTAAAATGTGCTTTTGGGATGCATGCTCAGAACCCCTGGGTACATACGGCCCTAAACTAAAGTACTGCTGAGTTCACCATTGCATTAACAGGCTGCCAGCAGCAGGGCTGAACAGCGCACCTGTACCCTCTGCCTGTGGCTAAACACTGGAACCCCATGGATCGGGGTATAAACACTGTGTGCATTAGGCCATGTTGGTTGAGCATGTAGCCCCGGTTCATCCATTTTACCAATTTTACAAATGTAATCTAAATTGAATTGTACATTAACCGCAGGCCTACTTTTGGTTTTCTCAAGTGTTTTAGCATTTATTGATGCACCTCCTATTTTGGTTTTGTTTTTTTTTTCTTTAGCTCGTGTTCCAAAAAAAATCTTGAAGTGTAAATCTGTGTCCAGAGAGATAAATTTTGCATCTGAAGAAGAGATGGAGAATTTCCGACTAGAACAGAAAGTTTACTTTAAAGGGCAATGTTTAGAAGGTATGACTGCACTCAATGAAGTTCATGCTGTTCTCAAAAACCTTTTATCTTTTTAAAGGAAGTCGGCAAGCGCACACATTTACAAGGCGCTCATTCACAGACTATGGATATCAGTACCTGCCTGAATGAGGCCTTACAAAATGCATTGATTGCATTTTTTATAAAGTGAATTGAAAGTATAACCCTGGCACTACTTTTCATTGTTTTATAGATGGTATGTGATAGAGCTTTATTTTGTTGGTGTTAGTTATTCACTGGCGCTTATTTTTTTCTATACAGAGGGGAGAAATTTTTATTTTTCTTGCTGATATACAACAGCAAATAAAAGTGCCATGACAGTACGAGTAGGAAAACCCTGAAAATGTCCCCTTTTTGGAAAGTAGTCACCTCCAAAGGTGATCTGGATTTTTTTTTTTTTTTCTCACATAATATTTCTTTTTTTTTGGAAATGGAGAAACATGCTGGTTTTCTGGGGGTTTAATCTTGGCACTTAGTAATAAGGCGCTAGGTGGATTAAATGTACAGGTAATACACAGAAGGGTAGGAGGTGAGTGGTTTGTATACAGGTCAGAACAGATGAAACTGACTGTAGAGGGGTAGATTTTATTATTTCAACTGTACTATTAATACACTAGCGCACTCTGGTGGTCAGGATGTTTTCTTCCTCTCATACACCAATTAGTGTGAGTGCGAAAACTGCTATCTAATCACTGGTCAATAGGTGACACATGGCTGCTAAATGTAGGCTGTGTTGGATCTGTAGTGCAATCACGTAGTACAGAGCCATTCCCATTTTGGCTCTGTAACATTTGTCTTTGTCAAATCACCACATGAGTGCAGGCATACACAAGAGCTCAGTTCTTGGAACAATAGGGAAGAGGATTTGCTTCTATAAATATAAATCATACAGTACAGGACACAAGGCGCCAATAATCAAGACCGTGAATTATATGGTGTCCCCTACAGGTGAGGACACTGGCCGATTAAAGCTTTTAGGACAGTTCATGTAACTTAGTTGATGGATGATCTCTCTCTCTCTCTCTACTAAAAACAGGTTTCTGGCTTATAATAATATACCTGGAAGATTGGGAAGACTACACACTTATTTCACCACCTAGCTGTATCTACAGCTACTGTGGCTTTTTCTTGCAGTTTCCAGATTGGTTATCCCTTGTCAGTGCCTCTGGGATTCCTACTCGCATCCTGCCCCATTGAATATGCAGGGCTGGTCTGTAATGTTGGCTATGTCATTGTACTCTGTGTTTGGCGCTCAGTCTGTACAGAAGTGAAGTGAGGTGCAGTTAGCTGCAGGGTGCTCTACAGGTCCAGGGCAGTGGCAATAACATCAGCACACCCAAATATCACCCAGTCTTTATGCCCTGGGAAGTTCCCACCTGTTGGGTTCTTTCCTGAGAAGGAGCCAGTATCCTGGAGTGGCAAACACTTTGCACTGGGCCATGATGAGGATATTCCGCATCCCAATAAAAAATTAGCTTCAAGTACCTTGAACCTTAGTCTCTACACTGTGTTGGATATTTATCTTTCCATTTTTAACTAGAGAGGAATTTTCTGCCTCTATGGCTGATCGGCTGAGGAAAGTTTCTGCACTGATGGAGACCGTGACTTTGTCATCTCAGATGTGCAATGTGGCAGCATTGCTTCCTGATGCGAAAGTGGAAGGTGAATTCTGAGCATTCCTCCAAGAGGATAGAAGTTACTTTTGATCTCTCACAAGCTAAAATAAACCATTAAGATTCTGGGGGGCAGAATACGCAACTGTATGAAGTTAGAGCTGTCTCCGCCTTCGGGACATAAGTATAGGATCTCTTCCCAAATGCAAGAAACCTTTCCAGTTTCTCCAGTAGTACAGCATGCCGTGTATGAAGAAAGGCTACGTTCCAGACAAATTGCACACTCCCCCCTCTGGTGACCCTGTGGCATCATTTGCAGCTGTTTTACACCCTCCCTCTACAGATTCTTCCTCGGCTGCTTCACTGGTTCAAGATAAAGTGCATCCCAACTATCCTGGTTGAAAGTTCGTTAATCGGTCTCACCATGGGATCATTATCTGGTCCTGTTGGCTCTATAGAAGCTTTCCTTGGCTGACCTTACTCATAGGATATTTTTCAATGACTGTCACTTCAGCAGAATAGATCTCAGAACTTATGGCCTTATCTTGTTCTTCAAAGGGACAGGGTTGTTTTGATGCTTCAGGCCTCCTTTCTCCCCAGGATAGCTTCTTCCTTCCAGCCTAATCAGGACATCATCTTGACATCTCTTTATCTACCTGCAAAGCATCTCAAAAAGATTTCTCTACACTGTTTAGATGTGGTACACACAGTTTAAATCTACCTCTCGGCCATTGCTTCTATTCGAAAATGATTATTTTTGTTCTGCCTGTGGTTTCCCACAAAGTGTATCCTGTGTCTCGTTTCACTATTTCTAAGTGAATTAAGCTTACTTGGTTCGTTCAGGTGGTATGTCTTGGGCTTTTCAGCAATCAGTGTATGATTGTCAGATTTGCAAAGCTGCCACCTAGTCCTCTGTTCACATGTTTACGATTTACCAGGTGGATGTTCAGGCCTCTACCACCATCTTCAGCTGTATGGTGCTTCAAGTCACTCTTTGAGTTTGGAAATCTGATTTCTGTATTTTGGGCTTGTTTGCTGTATTGGCCATCCCTCAGTTGTATTTCTTGTTCTCATGGTCTTGATTAATGGAAGCCTGTGTCCTGTACTGTACAATTACGAAGCAAGGATTTTTGATTTTCCTGTTAAACCGTTTTCTTGGATTTAGGAGTATAGGATACAGGACACCCTCCCCTCTGTGTCCTAGCATATCCATTTATGACTTGCAAAACAAAAAAACTTGAGAATCTCTGGGAGTGGGATGGGATTATATGGGCTATTCTTACAGTAATATTTGTCAGAGTGCTCACCTGAAATTGGCTACATTTAACCCTTGGGCTTAATTAATGGAAGCCTATGTCCAGTACCGTATTAAAAAAAAAAAGTACTTTTAGAGTCGGTTCACACTAAGGCGACACGACTCCTTACTACTTCGGGGGCGACTTGTGCATTACCATGCACCACGACTTCGGAGCGACTTGCAGGGACTTCACATAATGGAAGTCTATGCAAGTCGCTCCGAGGTCGCCCCGAAGTAGTACAGGACCCTTTTTCTAAGTCGGAGCAACTTGTGACACTCCTATTAGAACGGGTCCTGTAGCGGTCAATGGACCGCGAGGGAGCGCGACTTGTCAGGCTGACAAGTCGCGCTAGTGTGGACCGGCTCTTATAGGGAAGTCAAAAATCCTTATTTGACATGAAAGGAAGTTCAACCTTTTTTGGTTTATTTACTTCTATATATTCAGTTTTTATTTCAATTTGTATTTTGTTTTGCAGAATGGTCTTTTGAGTTTGGTTTTGTAATGCCCAATTCAGTGAACACATGGCAGTCCATGATAGAAGCTGCTCCAGAGTCTCAGATGATGCCTGCTAATGTTTTAACGTAAGTATAGTAAGGAGGTATTTTTCAGTATTTGTTTTAACCAATAGAGTTGATCTCCTCCATTGGGTAGCAGACCAGGTACTGTAAATTAAAATTAGAAAAATGCAAATGGAATGCTGTGGTTAGATTTCTCCAAGCATGGAATAATTCTGTGTACTAATGACTATGGGGGAGCACATTAACCTTATTGAAGTTTTTGTCAGTTATCATGCCTGTCCTCATAGTTTCATAAAGGTATATACAAACGTAGATTTTCCCTCCAGTGGTTATCTTTCTCTTATGTTCATTGACTGACACAGCCTCTCTTCTTAATCTTGACCAACGGGGTTTTATAGCGCCACCTACAGGAGTAGGACACTAGGCAGAAAAAAAACTTGGCACCTCCTATAGGCAGTCCTTACTGGCATAAAACCCCCTCTCTGTTATAAGGCAGCCAGTTATTCTGTCTAGTGTGTGGGAGTTAGGACCTGTTTACCTGCTGGGACCTGTGGTTCCTCAGGCTATTTTTGTTTTGTTTTTGTTTTTTTTTCTGCCTTTTTCTGAATTTTTTTTTCTACAGAGATCTTCTATGAATAACCATGCTTGATAGTCTAGATCCAGTGGTCACCCTAGTCTGGCCAAAGAGCGCACACAGACCTTTAGCTTTGCACTGGATTGGCTGGACAACCCCATCTTGGAAGGGGGCTGCCAGCAAGTTGAACGTCTGACCAGGACCAGGTGCTGGAGACTGTGTCCCATTGTTACCCTGGCCGACATCCCCCCCACTTCAGTGGAGAGCAGGAACTTTTAAAAGGGGAGTTATCTGTGCGCTCCACTGAACTGGTAAGTAGAAATGATGAACAGCTGAAAACCACTGCGGTGCTGTTCTATAATTCCCACTTGGTGGAGTAAATTATAGACCATTCCTGCGGTGAAGTGCAGCCAATAATCATTTCTTCTTCCAGTCTGTAAGGTGACGAGCACCTGCATGGGAGGACTGTCAGAAGCTTATCAGTGACTTGCCTGGAGCAGTGCCTTTTTGTTTTTGGATGGACTGGTAAGTAGATGCCTCCCCAGGTACGGTGTGGACCACGAGTACTCCCAGGGGTGGTATGTCCTGCGGGGTTCCCTGCTTCCCCGCTTCCCCCTGGCTTCTGGTCTGTCCTTCCTGTCTCTGCCTCCTACCTTCACTTTCACTGGGCCTGGGTCGAGAGGGGGACCTTCCCTGGTCACCATGTTGCAGGTCTGCTGGTTAGTTTTCCCCGTCTGGGAAGCTTTTTTCTGGCCGCCATATGGTCTAGCATCGGCTGGTGGCATTTGCCTAGAGCTGTAGCAACTGCCATCTTGACTATGACCTAGCAGCCATGTTTAAGGAGGCAGGCAGGGTGGCCATTTTGGGGTGCACCATTCCTATTGCACTTAATTGGAGGCTAGGCATGTGCCTGGCGGGCATTTTACTGTAGCCGCGTAATGGTGGCCATCTATTTGTCTCCTAATGTCGGGCTGGTGTGGGGGCAGTTCCAGGGCCTCTTTTTGCATGCTCTTCTGTTGAAAGAACACAGCGACCACTGGCAGCTTCTCGGAGTCCTCCTGGGACACTCCCCTCTCTTCTAGGGTTGGTCTGGTGGCATTGTCTTCACCTTCATTGTCCAGTTGGGGTCCCAGTTATGGCGGTGTCCAACTATGGAGTCTCAGGAGCACGCTTAACCTCCCCTCCGATCCCCTTTTGGAGGTGGCTTTTCCCTCGGGTCCTTCTGTTCCTATAGATGCTCTTTCAGAGGGCCTGGAGTCTCCCAGGTAGAGGAAGTGTTTGGCTGCAAGATGAGCAAGAAGTGCCATCGCCCTTGGACGCCTCAGAGCCCAAGTCAGGACTGGCAGCCATGGGCTCCCATGTCCTTGGATAGTGTGGACAGTTCTCTGCCTTCTGTAGCTGTGCAGGAAAAGGTGATAGTCTCCCCTCTGATTACTTCCATGCAAGAGACTCTAACATATAGCTCCACTGGATGACTGATGCGGTCCCCTGCCCCCTTTTGGTATGCACAAACTGGCGAGGTCTGTAAAGGTTTTTCCTTACCCTACAAATTTTGACTAATTCGTTCACAAGCATTGGAAATGCCCTAAGTGTCCTTTTTTTGTTCTTTCAAATCCCTTTGTGGTCCATTATCCCTTTTTGAGGTGGCCCTTCTGAAAAAGTGGATTCACCTCCCCCATTTCTAGGCTGAACAAAGCCACTGTGATTTTTTTTTTTATTTTTTTTAAGGATTGTGCGTACTGTAGGGTAAAATCATTTACACGTTCTAGGTTTACCATTACTATGTCTGCTCTGCATTCCATATTTGCCACATGCCTGGTGTCCCAGACACTGAACGAACTAGCTAAGGTTCTGTGATAGGCTTTGACATCTAGTCAGGTTCCCAAGGTGCATGTTTAACTGTTGGAGCAGTTGGTCCAGGGATTAAAATGTGTTTGGGATACATCTCTTGATACTGGTTCGCGTCTCTCCAAGCTCTGTCTTAGCAGTGGTCCTTTTGCTCAAGTGTTGGTCTTCTGACCAGATTTCAAAGAAGGCCGTGGTGGATCTGCCCCTCCAGGATGAATGTCTCTTTGGTGCTACACTGGACAACATCATTAAGAATGTAACGGGTGACAAGAGTACCTTCCTCCTACAGGCCAAGAAGTGAAAGGTACCACTTTGGAAGTCTGGATCTTTCTTTGCTCAAAAGGATTTTTCGTTCCCTGGTTCCTAAGACAAGGGCTCCAAATCTTTTAAAGCTCCTATGGGTGGTGCCAAGCATTCCTGGTCCCAGCAGACCAAGCCTGTGTAGAGTTCCTGCTCCCATCCATTTCCAAGGTAGGGGTCGCCTTTACTGGTTCTCGGGACCTCATTCCCAATAAGTGGGTCCACGATGTAATAGTCTCCAGTTGCAAAATAGAATTTCATTCCTTTACCTTCCAATTTTCGGCTCTCCCCATTGTGCCTGGTGGCTCTGTACAGGGTAGTGCAGGATCTGCTTCTTCGGAGAGTGATTGATTGTCCTGGTGCCCGAGTCAGTGGTTCAGGGTATTTTTTACTAGTCTGTTTACAGTTCCAAAGAGGGACAGGGTTAGCCTGTCAGGATGGAATCCATTTTACTCTGTGGTGGCCTCACTTCATCAGTGGGATTTCCTGGCTTTCCATAGATGTCAAGAAAGAAAGGGATGTCAGCGGTCCCTACGCTTTGTGATCAGGGATGACTTTGTGGTGCTTCTTTTTGGTCTGGCCTCTGTTCCGCGGTTCTTTACCAAGGCTTTGGCGCTGGTCCTTGCCCTGCTGAGACAATGAGGGATTGATGGATTACGTAAACGACTTGCTCCTGTGTGCAGAAACACAATATGCCTTCACTGACGATGTTTAGGTTACCTTGCACTCCCTGCAGGACTTCAGAAGGATCTTGAACTTCACAAACTCTGCCTTGACTCAGGCTTAGGCACCTGAAGTACCTGAGCCCGATTTTCGATTCAAAGTCAGTGCTGTATTTTGGCCTAGGCCAACAAGGCCCAGGCCTAGGGCGGCACTTTGCAGGGGGGCAGCAAAAAAGTCGCCCCCCTCCACCTGAGACACTTTTGGCCACTGGTTGCTAGAACTGCCTCTCCCACCTCTCTCTCTCTCTCTCTCTCTCTCTCTCTCTCTCTCTCTCTCTCTCTCTCTCTCTCACCCCCCTCCTCTCTCTCTCTCTCTCTCTCTCTCACCCCTCCTTTCTCTCTCAACCCTCCTTTCTCTCTCAACCCTCCTTTCTCTCTCAACCCTCCTTTCGCTCACACCCCCCTCTCTCGCTCACACCCCCCTCTCTCGCTCACACCCCCCCTCTCTCTCACACCCCCCTCTCTTTCTCTCTCTCCCTCGCCCTCTCACACCCCCCTCTTTCTCCCTCCCTCCCTCACCCATCCCCTTCTCTCTCTCTCTCTCTCTCTCTCTCTCTCTCTCTCTCTCCTCTCTCGAATCCCCCCCTCTCTCTCCCTCCCTCACCCACCCCCTCTCTCTCTCTATCCCACCTTCTCTTACCCCCCCTCTCGTTAGATCTCAGGGGTTCATGCTGGGACTTGGAGTCCTTCAATTTTGGAGGGAGTCACATCCGTTAAAAAGGAAGGAGTGGGGCAAATTTACATAGGAGTCGGAAGGGGAGGGGGGCGCCCAATTTTAGTCTTGCCTAGGGCAGCACAAAACCAAAATACACCACTGTTCAAAGTAGGCCAAAGTATTTCTTCCAGGCACAGAAGCGCAGAAGCTCCAATCGGCTGTTCATTGGCTCTTGTCCAGCAAGATGTCCCCCCTGCAGTTCTGCATGCAGGGTCTGGGTCTGATGGTGCCTTCCTTCGAAGCAGTTTCAAATGCCCAGTTCCACACGTGGTCTCTGCAGAAGGAGATTCTGTCTAAGTGGGAAAGATCGCCTGCTTCCCTGGACAGCCAGATTTGTCTGGACTAATCGACGAGGGCCTCTTCTCTGGTGGCTACAGTCTTCCTCCCCATGGACCGGGAGGTCCTTTCTTTCCCTTCACTGACTGGTGGTCACAATGGATTCAAGCCAGTCGGGTTGGGGGTCCTGGGCTTGAATTGACTTCAAGGTTGCTGGATCCTGGAAGAAGCTTGACTGCCCATCAATGTCCTTGAGCTTATAACAGTAATTTTTTGCCGGGACATTGAAAAGATCTTCTTAGGGGGCTCCCGTTCAGGATCCAGTCAGACAATGCCACCGCAGTTGAGTATGTCAATTGCCAAGATGGTACAAGAAGTGCAGCAGCAGCCGCTGGAGGCATCTCACATTTTGAAGTGGGAGTAATGGTTTGTTCCAGCTCTGTCTGCCCTGCACATTCCCAACGTTGAAAACTGGCAGGTGAATTACCTCAGGCGCTGGGTCGGGGGAGTAGTCCCTGCACCCAGAGGTATTCCAACAGCGCTGTCTTTGCTGGGGGACACCAGATGTGGACCTTCTGACATCCTGCTTCAACAGGAAGGTTCCAAAGTGTGTGGCGAGAATGAGAGATCCTTTGGCAGACACGATGATTGCGCTGGTGGCACTGTGGAATTAGTATCTTATTTTCGCCTTTACTTTGCTGAAGCTGTTTCCCCATTAGCTATACAGGATAGAGGCCAAAGGGATTCCAGGCATTCTAGTGGCTCGAGACTAACCTGGTCGGATGTGGTTTGTCGACCTAGTATGGCAGGACGCAGACACCAGCTTTCAGTCATCCATCCTGTTTTACTGTCTCTGGCTTTGACGACATGGCTATTGAGAGCCAGGTTCTGAGGGACAGGGAGTTGTCTGGATCAATGATTCCCATGTTGAAGTCTCATAAGTCTACCTCCTAGAAGCTATATTCCTGTACCTGAAAGGCCTATATTGTAGTTTTTTTTTTTTTTTTTTCTTTCTTTTTTTCTTTTTGAGGCCTTAGGGGTCCATCCCAGTACCTTCTCTGTAGCTCGGTTGTTGACCTTTTGTCAACAAGTCGTCGGCCAAAAGCTTGCCTTAAAGTGTTTGCTACCCCAACATTTCATATTCCTGATATGTGCTTGTTGTACCATGTACTTGTATGAAAAAGTATCCTGTTCTTTTTATTACTTAGTTTGTGTGAAATCCCTGGTGTTCCTGCCAGTCCCCCTGCTTTCCTATTAAAAACTGACCACACTAGACATAGGAGCACTTCATGATCAGTTCTCCAGCTGTACTGGGAACTCAGCCTGCTCTCCTTCAGTGTCCTGACACACGCCCCCTGTACAGCCATTCACTTAGAAGCGCAGTGTACTATTACCCCCCCCCCCCCCAGCTCTTATGCAGCTGAGAACAGAGGGAGCAGAGGTAATGTAATCCAATGGTTTTTATGTTTTTTTTTTTTTTTTTTTATATCTATACACAAATATTTTGCCTTTTCTTTACATTTTAAAATGAATGGGCTGTTTTACCAGGTGATTGCTTCCAATCACTTTAAGTACACTCAAGGTTCAGGTCTCTGTCCTTGCAGTCTTCTTTCAGCGTCCCTTGGCAACACACTTCTTGATTCGCACCTTTTATTCAAGGAGTTCCTCATGTAGCGCTCCCCATGCGCTCTGCATTGCCGCCAATGGACTTGAATTTGGTTTTATCGGTTCTCTGGAAACCCCCTTGGAGAGCATTCAGTATATCCCCTTGCTTACGCGATCTCAGAAAGTTGCCTTCCTGGTTGCCATCAATTCTACTTGGTGGCTGTTGGAATTGACAGCTTTGTCCTGTAAGCCTCCCTGTCTGGTTGTGCACAAGGATAAGGTGGTTCTTTTTCTGTCCCCTTCCTAACTTCCGAAGGTGGTGTCGGATCTGCACCTGAATGAGGACATTGTCCTTTTTTAACTTGTGTTCTCAACCTTCGCTCCCTAAGGAGGTGGCTTTGCATTCCTTGGACATGGTCTGAGAGGTTTTGTGTGTACCTATCTGCAATGGCCGCCTTCTATAGGTCAAACACTTTTGCTCACAGACCTTCCGAGAAAAGGAATGATGCCATTTTCCGTTGGATTCAGCTGACGATTGTTCAGGCATATGCCTTTAAGGGGCAGGAGCCTTCCTTCCCTGTTACAGCGCATTCCACCAGGACGGTTAGTGCCTCCTGGGTGTTCTGACGCTGGGCGTCTGTTTCTCAGGTTTGCAAAGTGGCTGTTTGTTCGTCTGCACACTTTCACTAAATTCTATAAGGTTTGATGTGTTGGCATCATTGGATGCTAGTTTTGGTCGCATAGTTTTGCAGGCTGTTGTTTTAAGGTTGTTGCCTGATTGTTCCTTTTGGTGTGTTTGTTCACCCCTCATTGTGGTACTGCTTTAGGGCATCCCTGTTGGTCATAATTAGCAAAAGAGGCAGCGTCTGTCAGTGACCATAACAGAACTGGATTTTTTGTTACTGTAAAATCCCTTTCTCTGACTTTAATGAAGGACACCGCACCCACCCCTCTATTGAAATTTTACTTTTCACACTGCTTTGTGATTAACTGGTTTGCCTATAGCAAAGAGCAGGCTTTATGCAAATGAGGACTGCCCCTAGGCAGTGGCAAGTATTTTTTCTGCCTAGTGTCCTCGTAGGTGGCGCTGTGAAACCCTGTTGGTCAAGGTTAAGAAGAGAGGCTGTATCCATCAATGAATTCAGAAAATGGGATTTTACGCTGAGTAACCAAAAATTGTGCACATAGCAGTTACTGCAGAGATAACAGTAGAAGCCAGCGTGAGACTACATTGCTTTCAGTCAGACTGTGCAGACTTGAATTAACACTTTAGACTACATTAACACTGTTTTGCACACGTTATCATGTGCATTAACGTGTAGAACAACAATGCGTTGTGTATGTGCATTGCTATTTATTTTCAGTGATATGTCAACTATGAACATAAGTGTAAACAAGCATACCTGCTCTTAAACGCATAAGTGTTGTTCATTGGAAAAAAAAAAGCTGTTGTATGTTTTTGGGCCCTTGAACATACCTTGAGGGCCCATTGAAAATAAATAGGCACTGCACCCGCTGCATGCATGAAAATTCACCCACAAGTGTTCTATAGTGATAATTGCAGTAATTTTACTACATATGCAGGCAATGCTTACTGCATAGTAGAGCTGATGTGACTGCTCTACTGTCTTTCTGTCTGTATGTATCTGTACAGTATATTAGTATATTTACAGACTAACGTAATGTTATATATAATGATTCTGTAGGTGTCCCCCCCCCCCCCAATATAAAAATATTTGTGTATAGTGTATAACCCTAAATGTAAGCTGTTGGAGTTGTCCAGTTTGGCACCAACATATGGTTTTTATGTGAGGGTACCTCTTAAATTCCCATTTTTATTGTATGCATTTTACTGTGTATGGAGTCTATTGTGTGTAACATAGGGCATTTTAAAGAGTAACTCCACTTTTGTGAAAAAAAAATTATACCCCAAAAAAAAAAAATGATAGATATAGAGAGAGATATAGAGAGAACTATATATATATCTCGTATTATGTTTTTTTCATACCCCTTGAAATTTTCCACATTTTGTCATGTTACAACCAGAAACTTAAGTCTATTTTATTAGGATTTTATGTTGTAGACCAACACAAAGTGGAACATAATTGTGAAGTGGAAGTAAAATGACAAATGGTTTTCAAAATGTTTTACAAATATCTGAAAAGTTTGGCGTGCATTTGAACTTAGCCCCCTTTACTCTGATACCCCTAACTAAAATCTGGTGGAACCAATTGCCTTCAGAAGCCACCTAATTAGTAAATGGAGTCTACCTGTGTGTAATTTTAATCCTATTTTAAATACAGCTGTACTGTGAAACCTTTAGGTTTGTTATAGAACCTTTGTGAACAAACTGCATCATGAATGCTAAGGAACGCACCAGACAGGTCAGGGATAAAGTTGTGGAGAAGTTTAAAGCAGGGTTAGGTTATCAAAAAAAAAAAACATTATCCCAAGCGTTGAACATCTCACAGAGTACTGTTCAATCCATCATCCGAAAATGTAAAGAGTATGGCGCAACTGCAAACCTACCACAACCTGGCCGTCCACCTAAACACAGACCGGGCAAGGAGAGCAATAATCGGAGAAGCAGCCAAGAGACCCATGGTAACTGGAGGAGCCACAGAGATCCACAGTTCAGGTGGAAGAATCTGTCACACAGGACAACTATTAGTCGTGCACTCCACAAATATGGACTTTATGGAAAAATGGCAAGAAGAAAGCCATTGTTGAAAGAAAGCTATAAGCAGTCTTGTTTGCAGTGAGTGAGAAGCCATATGGGAGACACAAAAACGTGGAAGAAGGTGCTCTGGTCACAAGACCAAAATTGAACTTTTGGTTTAAAAGCAAAAGCTATATGTGGTGGAAAACTAACACTGCACATCACCCTAAACACACCATCACCATGTTGGGGGGATGATTTTCTTCAGCAGGGACAGGGAAGATGAATAGGGCCAAATACAAGGAAATCTTAGAAGAAAAACTGTTACTCTGCAAAAGACTTGAGACTTAGGCGGAGGGTCACCTTCCAGCAGGACTTTTTCAAGGCACTGTACAATTGCTACACAAACCATATTGTGATTTTAAACTTTAAATGTTTTTTCCCTTTCGTTCATTGACGGACACAGCTTTTGGTATTCTTAACCATTGGGTTATACTGCCCCCTACAGGAGTAGGACACTAGGCAGAAAAAATTCTGGCTACACCTATGGACAGACCCAGAGGGTATACTCCCTCTCTCTGCTATAGCCACTCAGTTTTTTTCTGCCTCGTCAGGAGTAAGGACCTAATTCCTTGTTGGGATCTTCGGTCCTGGCAATTTATTTCCTTTTTTAAATTGAATTTTTTCCTATCTTTTATTTTGTTCCTGTGAGAATCTGCAATCAACTG
The DNA here is from genome assembly GCF_965119305.1 of Pelophylax lessonae. Classification (NCBI taxonomy): domain Eukaryota; kingdom Metazoa; phylum Chordata; class Amphibia; order Anura; family Ranidae; genus Pelophylax; species Pelophylax lessonae. Next base: position 311,459,456 of record NC_138770.1, read on the forward strand.
CCGGACTGGGCGACGGGCCAGATATATTTTACAAAATCCAGAGGGTCCCCCCAGTACGGCCAGTGAGTGCCCGCAGGCCTCAGCCCTGTGCTAGGTTGGCTGCTACACAGCCCCACTGGACAGGAGCTGGCCTGTGAGTTAAACGTCTCACGAGGGCGCATACGACCTGGCCTCGGGCCTGAGTAGCAGCGTTCTTCCTGGCGGACCGCCCCCCATTTCCTCACGCGGGCGGATACGGCCAAAAATTTAGGCCACAGCTTTGCGGCCCACTGGTCGGGAGCTATGTGGGGTGGCCCCATTGAGGGTGGCTGAATCCACTACCCTCTGTTTGGGTATCCACCCTCCCCTCTGCTGCCCCTGTGTGATCAGCTCCACTGGGGCTTGCGCCCAAGCGGCTAGGCATCCACAAAAGATTAGGCCGCAGGTTGCAGCCAAAACGGGCATTTCTGTTGAGGGGAGCGGCTTCAGCTAGGTTAGCTTAGGTCCCCGCTCTTCCTTTTGGGTATCTGCTTTTTCCTCCGCTGGCCCTATTGGCTGGGATCCGTGCACTTGCGGATGCCTGACAAAAATTCGGGCAGCCGCTTGCGGCCTACTGGGCCATGCGGCCAGCTTGGCGCCTCCTTTGGAAGGGGTGGCACTGTGGGGTCGATCTAATAGCTGGCGACTGGGTGGTGATGCCAGTGAGGTGGGGGGTATCCCTTGGCAGTGTTTTTACACTTATCTGTGGGTCCTCCTGGTGGCTAATGGAGAATACTCAGAGAATGATTCCTCCACGTCTGCAACCGTGCATGAAAAGGCACTGGTGGATGCACTGATTGTATTTGTGCGTGGGGAACACAGCTGCTAATGCGACGGGGGCGCAGGTTCCTTTTGGCACTCACAAACCACCCAGAGGGGCAAAAGGTGTTTCCATTTCTCTGCCTAATTTGACAGAATTGTCACGAAAGAGTGAGAATGACTGAAGCTTCTCCTTGGGGTCCCTAAGCGGTTTGCTAGGCAATATTCCTATGAAGAGTCCCTTTTCAAAAAGTGGTCTGTTCCACCGGTGGTGGACCCTCCGGTTTCCAGGTTAAACAAAGCAACCATGATTCCGGTTGAAGAGTCCCTGGCCTTTAAGGACCCGGCTGACAACAAAGGCGGAGGCTGTGGCCCTCAATATGTTTACCCTGGCTGGCTCAGCATTGAGGCCGATGTTCACCTTTGCCCTGGTGTCGCAAACTCTGACTTAAGTGGGTAAGCTTTTACACAGTCCCCGGAGGGAAAACAGCTCCCACCTGCCTTTGCTGAACTGGTGGACCAGCTGGTCCAGGGGCTGCAGGTTATCTGTGCTGCATCTGGCTGCAGGTTATCTGTGCTGCATCTTTGGATGCGGTTCTCCTAGTGGCTTGGCTCTCTGTTTCAGCAGTGATCCTTCAGTATGTCCCTTGACTAAAATGCTGGTCTGCGGAGGGTAGGCTTCTCCAGATCCGCAGACAAGGCTCCTTCAGCAGGGAGGTGCGCCCTCACCTGTAACTGGGGTGGGGGGGGGATGTCTTCGCTGGTCCCTGGACCCGTGGACTTCTTTGGTGCAAGACAAGTGGGTCCACGAAGTCATACGATCCGGATACAATATCGAGTTTCGAGCTTGCCTTACAGAAAGGTTCTTTCCTTCCTTACGCTAGCGGGGGTTTGCGGTCCTGGGGAACCTAGACCATCTGGGGCTGACTCTGAACTTAGCCAGAGTATTTCTTCCTCTGGACAAACTTCAGACACTGCAGGTTGCAGTTCATCTCCTGCTGACCAGTAGATGGTCATCCTTTTGGACTTGAATGCGAGTGCTGGGCCTGATGATGTCAACCTTTTTGAGGTGGTCTAGTTTGCCCAGTTCCATACAAGGTCTCTGCAATGGGAGATTCTCATCACATGGGATAAGAATCCGCAGGCTCTGGACAACCAAATCCAGCTGAGCCGGGGTATGAGAGAGTCCCTGATTTGGTGGTTTCGTTGTCCAGCGCTCCGGCAGGGCAAAAATCGTTCTACCCTTGTATTGGACAGTGGTCACCAGGGATGCCAGCTTGTCCGGGTGGGGAGGCGTCCTCGGCAGAAGTTCTGCTCAGGGGGTCTGAGCCTTGGAAGAATCCAGACTACCGATCAATGTCCTGAGTTTCGAGCGATCAGGCTGTGCCTGGAACATTGGATGGGTCGTATACAAGGCTGTCCAGTGCACATTCATTCTGACAATACCACGGCCGTGGCTTATGTCAATCTCCAAGGGGGCACAAGAAGTGTCCTGGCTGCTCTGGAGGTAGACGGCATTCTCATGGACAGAACGTTTCGTTCCAGGCCCTCTCTGCCGTTCACTTTTCTGGAGTGGATCATTGGCAGACGGATTACCTCAGTCGGCAGGCATTAGACCAGGGGGAATGGTCTCTTCATCCAAAAGGGTTTCATCCATTGTGTCTCTGGTGGGGCACCACCCAAGGTGGATTTTTTGACGTCGGCTCAACAGAAATGTACATAGTTTCATGGGCTCGTCACAGGATCCTTTGGCGGACGGCACAGACTTGCTGGTGGCCTCGTTGAGTCAGTATTGTCTGATTTTATCCCTTCCCCCCTCTCAAGCTTCTGCCAAGACTTCTACAGGATTGAGGCATAGGGGATTCCTGTCATTTTAGTGGCCCCGGACTGGCCTCGCCGGGCCTGGTACACAGACCTGGTGCGGCTGATTGCTTACGTTTCCTTGGTGGCTTCCCCTCAGGGAGGATCTGCTGTTTTCAAGGGCCAATCTTCCAGCCTGCTTTACAGTTGCTGGTTTTGATGGCTTGGCTGTTGAAAGCCAGGTGCTGAAGGATAGGGGATTGTCTGTCTGAATCAGTGATTCCTACACTGTTAAAAGCTAGGAAATCTACTTCTTGGAAGATCTACCATTGTACGTGAAAGATGAACATTGCGTGGTGTGAATCCCTTGGGGTTCCCCCAGCTCTTTTTTTTTTCAGTGGTTCAGGTGTCGGCCTTGGCAGTCTTCTAACGACCCTTGGCTTCAGCTCTGGTGCGTACCTCTCCTCAGGGTATTCGGCACTTGGTCCCTCCAGTGTGGTCTCCTTTGCCACCTTGGGACCTCAATTTGGTACTTTGGTTCTCCAGCAGTCTCCCTTTTGAGAATGTTCGAGTTTCCCCTGCTTACGTTGTCTCAGAAGGTGGCCTTAGTGCCTCCTGAGCCTTCCGTCATCAGACGTCAGTGGCGGAGGCTTGCAAGGCGGCCATCTGGTCATTTGTGCACTTTTTTTACAAAGTTTTGTAAAGTGGATGTGTTGGCACCTGCGGATGCCTCTTTTAGCCGCAAGGTTTTGCAGGCTGCTGTTTTAGAGGCCCCGATCCTCTTTGAGGGTGTATTGTTTTTTTCTCAGGTGGGCTCCAGTTGTTTGGTTGAGTCCTGTGGCCTGGTTGGGTAATGTTTAGCCTTGGGAATCTTTTGCTGTTTCCCACTGTAATGATATCACGTACTGGACACACAAAAAGCTGTAGCAAGCGGCCCTGTTGTTCAGTTATCTTAGTAAGCCATGACATTCTTGCAGAACAGTTGCACATTGCCACAGTGATATTACCCCCTCCCTCCTCCTTTAGCCACTTGTCGACCGCCGCATGACTATTTACTGCGGCGGTGAGCCCCGTACAGGCAAAGTGACGTAGTACTACATCGCTAGCCTGAGAGCCTCTAGGAACAAGTCAGCGTGTGTGGCTGGCGGACCTGATGTCCGCCGGTCACTCACGATCTCCCCGTGGAGAGGGAGAAAGGCAGGCGGCTGATGTAAACAAAGCCACCTGTCAGTCTCCCTGATCTAACTGCAGAGATCATACGATCCTGCTAATGTTCCAGGCACAGCTGATCGCTCGAAACTCAGGACATTGATCGGTAGTAACATCACTAGCCACACCCCTTTACAGTTAGAAGCACGCCACTAGGGATACACTTAACCCCTGCATCACCAATAAAGTTTACCCCTTCCCTGCCAGTGTGCATATGAATAGCACTGATTACTGTAGTAATGTCACTGGTACCCCCAAAAGTGTCAAAAATGTCAGTCAAGGGTCCGATCTGTCCGCCGCAATGTCGCAGTCTCGCAAAAAAAATCGCAGATCGCCGCCATTACTCGTTAAAAAAAAAAAAAATACCAAAAATGACAAATCTTTCCCTTAGTAAACGCAATAACTTTTGCGCAAACAAACCGAAATACGCTTATTGCGATTTTTTTTTTTTTTTTTTTTTTTCTGAGCTACCCTGTGTTTAGTATCTCTGGATGCGAAATTCAATGCTGAACAATAATTTAGCAGTTTCAAGAATGCAACCGGTACATATTGGAAGATCTGAATAGTGGTATAAAACTGTCTGTAGAGGAGGGACCTGATATTGTCATAAACCCAGGACAGCCCATAGACACTCCGTTTTTATTGGTCAGGGGCATCTGTCAACACCCCTTTGATCCCAGAGAAGGGATACCTAACCAGTTGGGAGAGTTCTCATGGTACCATCAAAGCAGGAACATCTGTCAAGTTTGAGAACCGATAGCACCTGACTCATCCATCCTTTGATTCTCACAGAAACAAAATAACAGAGATAGGAAATCATTGCCAGGACCAAAGATCCAAGCAAGGAACTAGGTCCTTACTCCTGATGAGGCAGAAAAAACTGAGTGGCTATAGCAGAGAGGGGGAATATACCCCCTGGGACTGCCCATGGGTGTAGCCAGAATTTTTTTCAGCTTGGTGTCCTACTCCTGTAGGGGGCAGTATAACCCAATGGTTAAGAATACAGAAGCAGTCAATGAACATCAGAGAAATTAATTTTACGGTAAGTCAACAATCCCATTTTTTTTTTTTTACAAAAAAGTTATACTTGACTGCTCTGTGCAATGGTTTTGCACAGAGTAGCCATGATCATCCTTTTCTATGGTCTCCCTGCTGGCACTCCTGCCTCTTCCTGCATTTTTGATACCCCCCCAAGCAAGCTTCTTGCTTGGGGGGGGGGGGGGGGCGTGTCTGTGTCTCAGCCAAAATCAGTAAAGAAGAGTTTCGGACAGCCGAGGGACTTGTGGATGTCGCTGGCCAGAGATTGGGCTCAGGTATTAAGGGGTGCTGGGGAGGTTGCTTCACACAGAAGGCTTTTTATCTAAATGCATAGAATACATTAAGTTAAACCTTCTGACTTTACAACTCCTTTTAAGAATTACATTTTCTTTTCAATCTGCAGCTGCTGTATTTTTTCATAAATTCGATGCAATATGGCAAACTGGAGCTCTTCTGTACACAGTGGTTGTACAGAACTTCCCCAGAAAAGCCATTTCTTGCATGTGTGATTGGCTCACTGATTTTCCCAGAAGTCTGCATTAAGATGCAAGTAAATATTTAGGCATCCTTTGCAATAGGATTTATATTTTTGGTGAATTACTAACTGGGGGTTAAATACTTCTAAAGGGATGCAGACACTCCAACTTTCCTCATTAGAACACCGAGTGCGTCAGCTCTCCCATTCAGAAATTGTTATTCCAAGGACAGAATGGAACATACAGCTTTTCTTTTTAAGAACATACAACAGGTGGGACTCCGCAACAAAATGTGTTACAATCCACATCACCCAGAGGGGTTTTTTTTTTTCAACAAAAGTGGAGTTACTTTAAGTCTGTGTTTGTTTTTGTTTTCTCTTTAATCTAACAGTATTTTTGCTTTATGGCTTGATTTTCAGTGGTAACGTCATCATAGAAACCAAGTTCTACGATGCCGATCTTCTTGTCAGTACATCGAGGGTCAGGCTGTTTTATGTTTGAATCTTCTACATTTTTTTTTTTTTACCCCCACATTCCTTTTACACGTATATTCTTTTATGGGGAAAAAACAGCTTGTTGGGTGCTATGGACTTAATTGCATTCTGGGTCTACATCCAATTCCAAATATACTTAAGGAGACAGCCACTGCAATATGCTGAAGATTACGCTGTTAACGTATGGAGCACTAGGCAATCAACTTTCAAAGTTAAGCATTTTTCCACCTACCTTCTACTTCCAGAAGTTTTTCAATGCTAATTATTGAAACTTGTTTAAGTTATTTCAAAACTTCTCCTTGACAAGTGAAAGATTAATCCATTTCCATGGAAATACAGTTTCAGTTGTACATCTGAGAAGATTGTTTGTTTGTTTTTTTGTTCAGCAATGACCTGATCTGATTAATATATATGTTTTTAACTCCTGTAGATGTGTGCAATTGGGGAAACATTACAGTATCACCACTATACTTGCATTTGTTTCTGACACATACATGATTTTTTTCCAGATATATTTATACTTTTTATTGTAGGTTTTCAAGTATTTAACAATGACTAAATAGAAGATTTATAGGCACATTGTTCCTCACTAAGCCTAGTTCACATAGGATACAGCTTTGATGGACTGTTAGCAGGCTGCAGCACTTTCATTTTTGATGAATGTTCAACGCTTTGACTGGAGATGAAGAGTTTACACTTCTGCCTCCTCCCCTAATGCTCAGAGAGCTGTTATCCCCAAGCCACAAAACATGGTTCCCAAGAGCTGAACGGTGGAAAGAATGGCAAGAGTATGTGGTGCTGAAATGGTAGATTAAGTAAACGTATTGCTTTTCTCTGCTCTCAACACAGGTTCACTTAAAGGGCTTCATGAATGCTTCTTGCTGTACATATTTCTCCTCAAATGAGCTTTTTGCAGGCTAAATCCTACGTGAACAAAGTCTTACAGGCGCTTTGTACGAATTCTTACAATGTTCATACTCCTTACAAGTGATAACACTGAAATTGCCAGAAATTACTGTGAGCAAAAGCAACCTCTTACAAGACCTACTCCCATCTTCTTCTTCATTCATCAGATAGCAAAATGTCTCCCATATCTAATCCTTTAAAAAACTGGAAATAACCATGCTAATTATTTCACTTGTGCTTCTTCTACTGTGAAAACTGGACACCATGCATTGAAGACTGGTCATGAAAACAAACCGTTCATTCTGTTTTAAAGTTACTTTGGTATTCTAGGTTAAAAACACACTGTTTCATTCTTTATTACTTTTAGTCCTGTACTACTACTCATGAGTTCTTATAACAGGAAAAAAAAAATACTATTTAAAGTAAATCTGTTGAGGTAGCAAATAAATACAATGGTGAAACTAAGAAACAGACCATCCCATTGTCTTTGTTAAATAGAGGCATAAAGATATGTTATAAAAACATTATACGGTTAACAATTATAACACCAAAAGCACTTTTGATTTTCACCAAGTTCTTGTGCATTAGAGCGAAAATGGGCAGCTGCTGCCCACCCAGGCATGGAAAAGAAGTTTTTGATGTAGAACTATTTTCCATTTTCTGGAGGCGTCCTAGCCTGTGCTTGCTGGAGCATATTAGTCAGTTACAATACCTTGGAGCACTAATTTATGGTTTCTGGAAACACGACAACACCCAGTCTATCTAGAGGTGTTTCTTAGAAGTGTTGTGAATCTATATATTAATAAAGCATTTATGTGTCTGTAAAATGTTTAAAATGCTAAAACTATATTCAAAGAAAACTGTCACTATATACTAGATGATCATGGATAGAGGTTGCATGGATGTAGTGACATCTACAATTAATAAATATATATATATATATATATATATATATATATATATATATATATATATATATATATATATATTATGTATGTGTGTGTGTGTGCAGTACAATATTTTATCTTTGTAATACTGCTAGTGAGTTTTATAATGCCTTTAAAATCAAAATTTGTTCAAATTCATTATCAATTCTAAAAAAATACTTATTTTTTTATTTGTATTTTTTTTTATAGCGAACAACCCACAATTGTTTGTAAATTATTACTTTTGTGCTTGGTAATGTTACAACGGCAAAGCTGGTAGCATATAAACCTCAATATCCTGCACAGAAATCATTAATTCCATCCATTTAAGTTATTCTGTTTGGACTTGAACATAAATATGTCAAACCCTTTAACTCCCTTCTAAGGACTGTCCCATCTCTGAGACCAGTATTGAGTTATAGGGTTATCTGGTAGCATACAAGCTACTATTTTACTAGTGACTTGAAAACAGAACCAATTATCTTGAAATTGCAAGTTGAAAATTTGTGAATGTATGCATATATACAAATCTGTGTTAACCTTTTTGAAGTATGTTATCATGCCTAGTCTGTTCATTAGCATTAGTGGGAGTTGATGGCCATTTGTGGGAAGTGATGGTTGTTGTATTATTCTCACAGGATGTTCTATGCTGTAACTAATTTTTATTTTTTACCAGAAACTGCATATTAGAGCAGTTCTTTTCCCACATACTAAGGGAGATGTGGCCAAAACGCTGACCTGTTCAGGCATCAGGGCTGAAGCCAAGAGATCATAGAGCATCTCAGGTACTGTACAATGCCATTGCAGCAGATGGCAAAGTGAAAAATCTGGTGCAGCTCTGCGGAGAAACCGATCAGCTTCCAGTTTTTTTTGTTTTTTTTTTGTCAAAGCTTAACTAAATTAAGAGTAAGTTGAAGTTAGAAGCTCATCGGCTACCATGCATAGCTGCACCAGATTTTGCACTCTCCACTTTTAGTAAATCAACCCCGCAGCTTTGCATGCGCTATTTTTTAACTTGAAATTTCTGAGCGTTTAAAAGAAAAAAAATAGTTCTTTAAAGTATCTCTACACAGATTGACCCTACTTTTCTGTGTCAGCAGAATGCACCTTGTGGATGCATATTTGAAGCTTACAAGATACTGCTGTTCTGCCACTCTTGTGATTGGTGTCAGTCCACTTTCTTTAGAAATCTGTTTGTGCAGTTGATTGGATGATGACAACAGAGAGGGGCAAATCTTTGTACTGAATTTTATATACTCAATGCATTTTCCAAGAACTCCAAAAATTTTAAATATTCTTTAGAAAGTCAATGGGATACTAATTCTCTGACTGATCTAGACATTTGTTTTCAGATGGATAGTTAGTGGTCACGTGGACTGCTTTTAAATTTGGTTTCAGTTTGTATCACCAAAACATGATCCGCTTCTGATTCATAACTCAATATTTTGTGTTTTGCTAATTCATAGGAAGATTGGGAAAAGTTAAGGTATCTCGAAAGTAAAGTTTGCTACACCTGTTATTTTTTTACCATGATACTCACTATTTGGATGATCACAAAAATAAACAAACCCCCATTATCTAATGCTTTGTCTGCTCTCTCTGCTTGAAAGTGGAGTGAGTGTTTCCAGTGAGTTCCTTCTGATGAAAGTCAGAACTGTAGGGCAGCCGAAGACCTGTAATTTACAATTTTATAAGCCAAAAAAAGTAAGGGATTTAAGGCACCTTATTTACCTAAAGCTGAAGGAGACTCCCGTGCGCATGCACAGGAGGGACGTCATTGCAGCTCTGGCCAATCAGTTGACCTGGAGGACGCGAACCCTGGAAGGAAGATGACTGAACATATCGGCTGTGTCAGCGGTGAGCGGGCGCAATGCATACTAGCTCATTATGCCTTTGTCCTTCAGGCTTTTATTTATTTATTTATTTTGAGGTTTACAACCTCTTTAAAGATCAAGTCCACACATTTACCTTTTTATTTTTATTTTGGATAGACTTGGGAAGGGTCAAAATTTGTTATTTCTCTCCAAAGCCCCATTGAGGAAATGTAAAAAGTTCTAACACTTTCTCATTACTAAAAAATGTGTCATTGCATACAGGCTTGATTTTCATAGACTCTGGGTTAAAGGCTTGTACCTTCATCTACCTTCTGGGCATCCTGCTATAACTGTCTTCTAAGACAAAAATAGAAACAGTGCAGACTCAGTAAAACCTTGGGAGCTGTACCCAGTCCCCACGCTGTGGGGACGGCCTGTAGTCTTGCTTCAAGAACTGGATTGTGCTTGGGTGCTCACCTTGGAACTTGGTACAACACATGTTGTTAACTGCAGTGTTTTATTCAGGTCCAGGCCTGTGGCTCATCCCTTTGGAACCCAGGAGTGAAGACCCCTCTGGGGGCATGCTTATCATGACAGATGAAGCCTGTCCCTATATAGGGACCATCATCATGGATAGGTAAGACAGGGTCAGCCTGTTTATAACACCGTTACTGTAGCTCCACAGCCGACAAAAGATTTCTGTTATATGCATTCAAAAGAAACTAAATGAATAACATGGCCACGTGGGCAGAGCCCTCCACTGCCAACCTTCTTTTCAATTGTGACAGTGGGGATAGGATCCCAGGCCCGCTGTCGCAATGAGAGCGGCATTGGGGGAGAAGCTGAGGGAGCCTGAACATGTTACCTGTTCCATCCTTAATATGGGTGGAACATGTAACGTCCTAGAAGGTGAACTTATCCTTTAACCACTTGCCAAACACCCGTCGCATATATACTGCGGCAGGCTGGCTCGGCTGTGCGAATCAGCGTACCTGTACGGCAATCAGCGGGAGCGCTCCTGGGGGCGAGCGCGCGCCCGTCCCCACTAGTCAGCAGGGGTGCCGATCCACAGGACCAGCGGCACCGATTGCCGCTGGGCACTCGCGATCGCTCGCCACCGAGAGAGGACGACAGTCTGCTGTTATAAACACAGCAGACTGTTGTTCTCTCTGAAATGGTCACAGAGCGCCTGTGATCCTTCTATATAGGATCACAGGTCTCTGTGTTCATTTCACAAGTCCCTCCCCCACACAGTTAGAAAACACTCCCCTAGGCTCACACATAACCCTTTGATTACTCCTAGGTTAACCCCTTCCCTGCCAGTGTCATTATTACAGTAACAGTGCATATTTTTAGCACTGATTACTGTAGTAATGTCATTGGCCCCCCAAAAGTGTCAAACATGTCAGGGGTCCGATCTGTCCGCTGCAATGTCGCTGTCCTGCTAAAAATTGCAGATCGTCGCCATTACTATTATAAAGAAATAAAAATTACATAAACCTTTCCCCTAGTTTGTAGACACGATAACTTTTTACACAAGCCAGTAAAAATACGCTTATTGGGATTTTTTTTTTTTTACCAAAAATATGTAGCAGAATACAAATTGGCCTAAAAGTATGAAAAAAATTGATTTTTTTAAAAAATTTTTTTTGGGAATGTTCTATAGCGAATGTTCTATAGCACAATGTGAAAAATATTGTTTTTTCAGAATTGTTGCTATTTTTTTGTTTAGCGCAAAATAGTAAAAATCGCACAGGTGATCAAGTATCACCAAAAGAAAGCTCTATTTGTGGGAAAAAAAGGACATCAATTTTTTTTAGGTACTGCGTTGCACGACCGCGCAATTGCCTGTTAAAGTAACTCAGTGCCGAATTGCAAAAGATGGCCTGGTCAGTAAGGGGGCAAATCCTTCTGTCCAGAAGTGGTTAAATAAACATCTCACTTTACCAATTGAAGATGTTCCTTCATTTAACCACTTTCCTACTGGGCACTTTTACCCCTTCCAGCTCAGGCCATTTTTCAGATTTCAGTGCTGTCACACTTTGACATTTTTATCATTTTTTTCACACAAAAATAGAGCTTTCTTTTGCTGGTATTTAATCACCACTAGGTTATTTATTTTTTGCTAAACAAACAAAAAAAGAGAAAATTAAAAAAAAAAAAAAAAGTTCTCTTTCATTCATTGACAGACACAGCTCCATATCTTCTTTGACCCTTGTGCTATGCTGCTCTCTCCACAGGAGTAGGCCTAGCGGAAACAAATTTGACTACACCCATAGGGCAGTCCTAGGGGGTATACTCCCACTTACTGCTATAGGACTCCAGCTTTTTTTTCTGCTTAGTCAGGAGTAAGGACCTTGTTCCCTGCTGGGATCCTTGGTCCTGGGATTTTTTTTCTCCTTTTTTACATGGAATTTTTTTCTTTTGTTTTTATTATTTTTTGTACCTGTGAGAATTAAAATCCACTGCCGGACTGGGTGACGCACTGGATATTCTAGATCCCTATGGTCTTCCCAGTCTGGCCAGCGAGCACCATTCAACTATTAGCTCCGCGCTAGGTTGGCCGCGACATGGCCCCACTGGACGGGGGCTGGCCAGCGAGTGAAACGCCTCACGAGGACGCATAGCCTTGGTCATGACCTGAGTTGCGGCGTACCTCTGGCCCAAAGGACCCCATACCAAGATGGTGCGGAAGACTGCCAGGAGTGGTGCCTGCTCAGTTACCAGGTGTGATGAGTAGTGTCCCCCCCTTCCTCTGGGAAAATGTTGGGGTGAATGCGGGCCCTTTCCTCGGGGTGGTAGGTCCCCTTTTGTGCCCTTCCTTCCCTCATGGTGCCCCCTCATGAGTGGGGTTCCACTGCACAGGTTATCCTCATCTACCCCCCTTAGTCCCCCATTCCCAGCGTGAACAGGCTATAATTCTAATGTATGGGGTGTCATGTGGTGATGGGCTGGAGGGGGGTGGGATGGAGGGCCATTTTGGGGTCCTGGGTTGCCGCGTGGCGCCGCCATTTTTTTGTGGATGGCAGTTCTGCAGCTTCAGCGGCCATGTTTGTGTAGTCTGGCGGCCATGTTTTCGGGGTTTCCCATTGAAGTCAATGTGGCGGCCATTTTCTTGTAGTCCTTGGAGCGGTGATGCGCCGGTGGGCCTCTTGTGGCCGTGACAGCGCTTCCTCTTTCTTTCTGATCGCCGCATGGCAACCAAGTTGGCTCTCTGTATCCTGCTCTAAATCGGTGGTGGCGAGTCCCTGTGGGTATACAGCTCCTTCTTTCTGCCATAGCAGCACCCCTGGTGCGTCGGGACTTGTTGTTTCACAGCTGTAGCGGTGAGGGGTTTGTAGCAATTTTTCACATATTGCGGGCGGCCTCTGGGTTAAAACATGGAGACCCTGGAGTATGTATCACTGCCTGACCCACTCTCAGACACTGCAGGACCCTGGGGGTCTCAGTCTGCCCTGGCGGCCATGATTGCGGTCCTGCAGTTGCTAGTGTCAAAAGTTGATATGGCCCTTCAAAAGCGGCCTAGCAACAAGCACCCATGCCTTCACCTGTATCTTCTGCCTCCTCAGATTCTGAGGTTGATTTGGCCGCCGTGGATGCGAGTCAACCCACTGGGTCTGTGTCCACGCACCTTGAGTGCTCTGACAGTGAGGATGAGTCCTCTTCCACTACAACAGCACATGAAAAGGGGCTTGTGGAGGCACCGATTGTATCAGTGCGGGAAAATTTAAAATTGGAGGACACAGCTAATGCTGCGTCAGCTGCACTGGTGCAATTTGGCACCCATAGACTATCCAAGGCGTTCCCCTTTCCTGCCTATTTCAACAAAATTGTTGCTAGTCAGTGGGAATCCCCGAAACGCATGGTTGGTATACCTAAGCATTTCGCTAGGAGGTATCCCTTTGAGAAGTCCCTTTTGAAGAAGCTGACGGTTCCACCGGTGGTGGATTTTCAGGTTTCCAGATTGAATAAAGCCACGCTTCTTCCACTGGAGGATTCACCGTTTTTATAAGGATCCTGTGGACAAGAGCTGAGGATCTGGTCCGATACCTTTTCACTGTGGCAGGTTCAAATTTGAGGTCGGTGTTTGCCATCACCTTGGTCTCTAACGGATTGGGCGAAGTGTCTACGCCAGGATCTGGAAAGGGGGTCAACATCCTCCTGAGCTGGCACGGCTGGCGATATCGGTTGATACAGGGGTTACAGTACATCTGTGATGCCTCCCTGGATGCGGCTTCTTTGGCTTGCAGAGTGACTGTGGCAGCGGTGATACTTCGCTGCATGATTTTGTTGAAATACTGGCCGGTGGACCAGGCTTCCAAAAAGGTGCTGACTGATCTACCCTTTGCAGGAGACTGCTTCGGTGCTTCTATGGAAGAGATCAATAAAGGTCTTACGGGAGGTAAGAGTACTATGCTTCCTCAGGTTGCCAAGAGCAAAGAGCTTCATCGTAAACGTGGTCCTTTTTTTTCTCAGCTCACAAGTGTTCCTTTTGTCTATCTGGCTCGCAGGACAAGGGATCACGATCCACCCATAACTTTGTGGGAGGCTGCAAGTAACCCTGGGTTGGTAAGTCAAAAGCGGTTCCGCTGGCCCCGCAGACAAGCCTTCCTTTGCTGGAAGGAGCGCCCTGGGGTGGGGAGACATCTTTGTTTCTTTCCAGACCCGTGGACCCTTGCTCATTCAAGACAGATGGGTCCATGAGTTGATTCGATCCGGTTACAAGATCGAGTTTTGGTCTTTGCCTCCGGCAGGGTTCTTCCCTTCCTCCGAATCAGTTTGCAGGGCCTTTATGGGGCGGTGCAGGATCTGTTATCACAGGAAGTAATTGTGCTGGTTCCAAAGTTGGATTGTTTTCAGGGATTTTATTCAAATCGGTTTACTGTTCTGAGGAAGAAAGGCAAGGTCCATCCGATCTTGGACCTCAAGGCTCTGAACTGCTTTGTGCGGGTTCAAAAGTTTTTCGAATGGAATCCATCCGCACAGTAGTGTCATCCCTTCATCAAGATTTTCTGGCTTCTATCGCTATCAAGGACGCTTCCCTTCATATACCAATATACAGTATGTCAGGCATCAGCGTTTCCTTTGCTTTGCCATGGGAGTGGATATTATCAATTCGGGGCGTTACCGGTTGGTCTCGCCTCAGCTCCTCAGGTGTTCACAAAAGTGTTGGCCCGGGTGTTGGCCTTGCTCAGGCTGAGGGGGGATTGCGGTACTGAGGTACCTGGACGATCTCCTTCTGGGAGCAGAGTCTTTGAAGGTCGATCTGGACATCACTGTGCGAACTCTGCAAGAGTTCGGCTGGACGCTGAATTTTCGTAAATCAGTTCTGATTCCGTCCACGAAACTGGACTACCTGGGCCTCACTCTGGATTCAGTTTCAGCTCTGTGTTTCTTCCGGAGCTGAAGCTGCTGAAGTTGCAGCATGCGATTCAGCTCCTGTTCTCCAACCGTCGGTCATCTCTAGGGACTTGCATGCAAGTGCTGGGTTTGATGGTCTCCACCTTCGAGGCGGTTTCCGTTTGCTCAGTTCCATACCAGGCCTCTGCAAATGGTGATTCTTGCCAAATGGGACAAGAATCCTCATTCACTGGACAATCTTGATCCTGTTGAGCCAGGGTGCGTGGGGATCCCTGATTTGGTGGCTCTGTTCCCCGGCGCTTTGGCAGGGGATGTCCTTTCTCCCCCTGTATTGGACAGTGGTATCCACAGATGCCAGCCTGTCCGGGTGGGGAGGTGTCTTGGGCACAGACTCTGCTCAAGGAGTTTGGACTCGGGCGGAGTCCAGTTTGCCAATCCACATCCTGGAGATACGGGACGATCCGTCCACAGGTCGGATAAAGTCGACTTTATCTTTTGAAAAAGGCATTTATACCGAAACATGTAAAGAGGACTTGGTCAGCCCAGCTGTTTTATATCTTATATGCCTGTCTTTCACGGATGTCTGTAAGTGTATCAGCTTTATTGATATTAAATTGATTTTAGCAATATTACGCTATATGTCCCTACTTTTTTTCGGTTTTACCACCCACCATGTGGAAGGGGAATCTCTGAATTATTTCATCTACCGGAGATTTGCATGGTTGCCGTTGGAATCGGTGAAAAATCTGTGGGGATACTCCATCATTCTTAAGCCTGTTTGACTCCTACACTATAAGGTGTTTTGGGGTCCCATCCATCTGGTGAGCGCAATATATTTCTACCTTCACTGGTGACGGGATTTGCTGCACTTATATATGATTTGCACCATTATATATTGGACTTTTTTCTCACCATCCATTGTTTATGTTACTTGTGGAATGCTTCCTGCGATTGGACAATTTATTTTGTTGGAAAATTTTTTTCTTCTAGCGCTGCACATATTTTTGTATTTGTGTATATATCGGCGTTTGGCTCTGGGCACCATCAAGGGCCAGATTTCCGCTTTGGCTATATTAGTGCTGCAATTTTCCATTTTTTCACTTTATTTACAACACGTCAGTTGATTTGATAGCAGCTTTTCTGGTTTTATCATTCTTTTGTTAGCGCAGTTTATTTACTATTATATTTTTCCAACGCCATTGGCTGCAATTTTTTTGGTTCACACTTTCGTTCAGGGGGTTTGCCATTTTGCTCCTCCGTTGAGGTCCCTGGTACCTCCATCAGATCTCAATTTGGTACTGTCGGTGCTTCAAAAACCACCTTTTGAAAATATTCGTGACTTTCCTCTGCTCACTCTGTCATAGAAGGTGGCCTTCTTGGTGGCCATTACTTCTGCGTGCAAGGTGTTGGAGTTGGCTGCATTGTCCTGTTGGTCACCTTACTTGGTAGCTCACAGGGACAAAGTGGTGGTCTGACCCTGTCAAGCGTTTCTTCCCAAGGTCGTCTCGGGGTTTCACTTAAATGAGGACATTGTGTTGCCATCCTTGTGTCCTAAGCCGAAACATCCTAAAGAAATTGCCCTACACTCCCTGCATGTGGTTTGGGCAATCAGTGTACATGGCGCCGACTGAGTCCATTTGCAAATCTGATTCTTTGTCCTTTATGGATGGTTCTCATAAAGGGCAGGCTGCGTCTGCTGCGACCATTTCCAGGTGGATCAGGCAGACGGTGGTGCAGGCCTATTCCATGAAGGGTCAGGTTCCTCCTTTCCCTGTCAAGGCGCATTCTACAAGGGCGCTTAGTGCCTCCTGGGCCTTCCGTCATCAGGCGTCAGTGGTCCAGGTGTGCAAGGCGGCCACGTGGTCATCTGTACACACATTCACAAAGTTTTTTAAGGTGGATGTACTTGCATCTTTGGATGCTGCATTCGGCTGCAAAGTTTTGCAGGCTGCTGTTGCAAGAGGCTCCTGCCTCTTGAGGGTTTTCTTTTTCTTGGTTAGTGAGCTCCAGTTGTTCCTGGTCGGCTATGTTTAACCCTTTTGAGAATTATGTGTATTGCTGGGTTTCCCACCCCTCATTGACACTGCCTTTGAGACGTCCCAAGGGTCAAAGAAGATATGGAGCTGTGTCCGTCAATGAACGAAAGAGAACTGGAATTTTGTCTTACCGTAAAACCCTTTTCTTTGAGGTTTATTGACGGACACATCACCAACCCCTCTGTTGAGCTGGATTATGTATTCTTCTGACACTGCTCGTTACAAAACTGAAGTCCTATAGCAGGAAGTGTGAGTATACCCCCCCAGGACTGCCCTATAGGTGTAGTCAAATTTGTTTTCACCTAGTCCTACTCCTGTGGAGAGTGCAGTATAGCCCAAGGGTCAAAGAAGAGATAGAGCTGTGTCTGTCTATGAACATCAGAGAAAAGGATTTTACTGTAAGTCAAAAATCCAGTTTTTTCATAGTTTTTTTATAAAATTTTGCAAACGGGTACATTTTTCTCCTTCACTGATCTGCGCTGATGAGGCTGCACTGGTGGGCACTGATGGAGCAGCACAGATAGGTGGCATTGTTGTGACTGCAATTATAATTAGTGCCCTGATTATCAGTATAGATGTCCTTTTCACAAGGAATTCCAATAATCGACTTGTGTTTTACATTGTGATCAGCTCTTAATGTACAAAGCTGATCATGTGGTAAAGGGCTGCTGTGATTGGCCCTTTACCCTGATCTGTGATCAGCTGTGTCCTTAGGATGCATCGATCACAGAGCGTGTGGTGCGATGCATTAATGTCCTCCTGGCAATGTAAGCCTGTGCTGTAGCCAGCTTTCGATTATAGCGTGGGCTGGTACTGGGAAAGATTCTACTGACGAAAGTTTGCTACACTGGTAAAGGATCTCTTTACTCACAAACCCAGCTCTGCAATGACCAATTGCTGCATTTCTGTGTGCCAAACTGCAGCGAATTTGGACAAAGGCAATTAATAATGAACACGATCCTATATTGCAGGACTGCAGTTTAATTACAGACATTTCCCCTCCATTTTCTTTCCTTCAAATTAACCAAAATCCAAAAGTTGAATTTGCAGAATGCCCTGATAAACCATCTCTTGTCCCAATGCCTTTAGAGGACAGTTTCAAAGGATTATTTTCAAACCTGTTCATGGTACAAAAACCCCAATGGGGGTATCTGTCCTATGCTAGATAAAAAATTTCCTAAAAAAAAAAAAAATACCTTTCAAAATTTTGCATGGAATCTGCAAGGTCAGTTATTGCTGCTCTGAGACAAACAGAATCCAAGATGCCTATCTGCATATTCCCATTTATTCACCTCTTTTGTGCTTTCTGCACTTCGCAGTAGTAGACAATAATTTCCAGTTTGTTGTACTGCTATACTGGCATATGCTCTTTTCCCAGCCTGTTCACAAAGGTACTTGCACCTCCTCTTGCCCTTCTAAGCGCTCAAGGACATCAGGTCAAAAGTTATCTAGAAGACCACCTAATAGTCATCTCCCTTCCAGCTATCTGCAAATGCTCCCAGGATAATTCAGATGCTTCAGGCTTTTGGCTGGGTAATAGGCTTTCAAAAATTTACCCTCCAAACTTCCGTTTACTGGGAATACTTGACACAGCCCAAGCAACACCCTTCCCTGCAGGAAACAAACTGCCTTTTCTCAGAACTCCCTCTTAGGACTTGAGATTAAAGAGGGCCTCATGGGGGCCTTCTTCAGGGTAGTTCCATTAGTCCAGTTTCATTGGAGACCTTTCCAACATAACAACCTGTTTGAATGGTACAAGCATGTGCCATCTCTCAACCTGCCCATACTCTTATCCAGCCAAGAGCTGAATTTCCTAGCTTGGTGACTTTCCAACCCCGCCTTGACAATTGGTAAGTTGCCATATTACCGGAAGTTGATAACAGATACCAATCCCTCATGCTGAGGAGGGTTGTTCCATTCCCTCACAGTTAATGGAACATGGTCACCACAGGGAGCAAAGTTCCCTAAAAACTATTGGCACTCAACGCAATAGGGGTGGCTCTGCCTACTGGACCTCCATTTTTCAGATACGCCCAATCAAGTTATAATTGGACAACTCCATGGCTCTGCCCTGTAAACAAAAAGATGGAGAAAGCTGTCTACATCCCAAGAATGGACAACTGTAAGGTGGATTACCTTAGCTGTCACCACCTTGACTAAGGGGAATGGACCCTTCGCCCTGCCATCTTCAACCTGGTAAAGCAAGAGATGGAGGACTCCGGACATAAATATCCTGGCCTCCAGCTTTAACAAGTGTTCTCTTATGGCCAAGACCAAGGATCTGCTAGCCCTGGCATTTGATGATCTGATTATTTACTGGACCCAGTTCAGGCTAATCTTTAGCGTTTAGTCCAGTGTAAATTCTGTTTTGACTGCTCTGCAAAGTAGAGCAAGAGAGTAAACTGGTGGTTCTCATTGCATGAAACTGTACAAGAACCTGGTACACAGACATAGACTGCTAGGAGACAACCCCTAGCCACTTCCAAACAGACCAGACCTGTTATCTTGGGGCCACCTGTTGAATTGTGCTTCCCAGTCATTGGGTTTAATGGCATGGCTGTTGAATCCCAAGTCTTGAGGGACAGAGGGGTTTCTGGGTCTTTCATTCCTTCATTGCCACATCCCGGAAAATCTATTATTTTATCTAGAAATCCTTCTTTGCCTGATTACTCTTTCTTGCTTCTGGCCTATCTACAATCAGGACTTGACCATAACTTGGGCTTAGGGACTCATGTTTTAGCCTTGTCCATACTTTTCCAAAAACATCTGACACCTTGCTCTTCCTTGTATAAAAAAAAAAAAAAAAAAAAAAAGGAGGGTACCCCCAGTTGTTTGGGACTATAAATGCCACTTGACACTGAAAAATGCGACAAAAGAGTAAAATATCAAAGCTTTATTTTGTACAAATAACACAAATTGTCAATGCAGCCAATATACAATTGGTAAACAAGACTGGTTAAAATTGCATGCAAGGACAGATCACCCTCAACATGGAAGACTCCCAGGTACAAATGGTGAGGAGAACCGGAAAAGACCCTACATGTTTCGGGTGAGTACCCTTCTTCAGGGGTCAGCCAGAGTTCAGAACACAAGATGTGCTATGGGGGTCATCATATAGATGGGGATGAGCTGTCAATTAAAACGGTAAGTATACTGATAGAGGGAAATGCCTGATTTCCAATACACATAATTCAATGGGGAAGTATATCAGGAAGCGGTAAAAGATGGCTGCGGTGCCGTTAGCCAATAGGTGCCACAGTGATCCACAAAGATCCAATAGGGACAACCCCAGTGATATTCTTACAGAGGTATATAGAAGAATATTCTAAACCTGTAATAGGTGAGTAGTTGCATGGCAAGAGATCATGCAATGTGGAAATCGGCTCGGTGTATAAAGTATTTAGAGTATAAGTATCTGTGGTCCGTACTGGAAATGGCAGCCCCTGTTTACCAATTGTATATTGGCTGTATTGACAATTTGCAGAGGTGGGGGACTTGAGTCACATGACTTGACTTAAGTCAGACTTAAGTCACCAGTTTGAGGACTTGAGACTTGCTTGACTACAATTAGTAAAAGACTTGACTTGACTTTGACTTGGCATTCATGACTTGAGACTTGACTTTGACTTGAGACGTATGACTCGAAATTACTTTACTTTTTTAAGTTATTAAATATTTGCATTTTCTTAAGATGTGTTAAAGCAAAATTATTGTGCCTGTTATGTTTCTGACACCACATTCCCTTAAAACACCTCAGTTTGTTCTGATTTTTAGGACACTGGCTGTTTAACAATGGAAATACTTAACATGTTTTTAGTGACTGTGGTGTTGAAACATGACCGGACAAAGGATTTCGAGATGTTTGGGCATTCAAAGTGTTTCTTTACTATGCCAAGAAAAAAGCACTAAGCAGTTTTGTTAATGTTGAACATAAAACAAAACCTTTCCTGACCACTGACTTTTAACTGATTTAAAGGTGAAAATTGGGGTAGATCAGTATTTTGACTTGATTTTGTGACTTGACCAAAATAAATGACTTGACTTGACTTCTAGCAGGGACTCGGCTTGCTTGCTTTTTGCCACAGTAACTTGGGACTTGCTTGACACTTGAAGGTTAAGACTTGAGACTTGCTTGTGACTTGCACATGTGCTACTTACTCCCATGTCTGACAATTTGTGTTTTTTGTACAAAATAAAGCTTTGATATTTTAGGCCCCTTTCACACATGCTGTCCGTTTGTCCGTTTTTCATCCATCCGTTGACGGATGAAAAACGGACATCAATGCATCTCTATGTAAAAACGGATGACAACTGATGATCATCAGTTAACATCCGTTTTCATCCACTTCCGTCAATGTCCGTTTTTTTGAACGGATGAATGCCCTATTTTTCATCCGTCAAAAAAACGGATCGGACGAAAAACGGATGAAAAACTGATGTCAACTGATGACAACGGATGAAAAACTGATGTCAACTGATGACAACGGATGAAAAACGGATGACAACGGATGAAAAACGGATGACAACGGATGAAAAACGGATGACAACTGATGAAAAACGGATGACAACTGACGAAAAACGGATGACAACTGATGAAAAACGGATGAAAAACGGATGAAAAACTGATACATTTGACGTGACTGAACTGATGAACTGAACGGACTGTATGTGTGAAAGGGGCCTTACTCTTTTGTCGCATTTTTCAGTGTCAAGTGGCATTTATATTCCCAAACAACTGGGGGGTACCCTCCTTTTTTCCACTTACCGGGATGATGGCCCTTGACACTAGGTACTAGGTGATGATACAACAAATCTCCTCTTGTAAAAAAAAAAAAACATTCAACTTGTATCTAGGATTAGACCTCCCTTACAGTACCTTGTGCTTCTTCGGGATATCAATCTGTAAAAAATGATGCAGCAGGCTAGTCCATTTTGCTAAAATTGAATTGCAGCAACTCAAAATGGTCCTCAGTAGTTTCTATGGCCTTTACAGTACCTTGTGCTTCTTCGGGATATCAATCGGGTTCTCTCCGCTCCGAAGAAAACCACTCTATGATACCAACAGGGAAATACCCTTTTTTTTTTTCTCAAATAAAGTTTTATTGAATAGATCGTGCCAGCAGTACCGACTTCAGCTCAGTTATGATACAGTAAAACGTGTTTATTAGAAAGCATATATGTATCATAGCCATAAGTACCATAATAAACCATTACCATGTAAAAAGATTAGGAGATAAATTATATAAAGGATTGTGTTCTAACCCCCACTCTTTAGTGCCCAAAAATAAAATCTGGACCGGATCATTTATAAACCTCTGCCAAAGATCAGGCGGCGGTCCATTATCAGGTCAACAGGCGTTAGGCCTGGTGTGTCTAGCCATGGTGCCCATTGCTTATCGAATTTCCCAAAGCTGCCTCTGTGTTGAAAAATATTTTTTTCTAATCTGAGGGTGTCTTCCATTTGAGATATCCATTCCTTCAAAGTGGGGGGATCTGCGGCGGTCCAATGGCGAAGCATTAACTTCTGGGCTTCAAACAATGCCCTCGCTATGGCCTGTCTAGCTGCATCATCTATCGGGAGGTCACTCAGAATTCCCAGCACACAGTTTTTTGGGTCCTCAGGTATTTGTACCTTAAATACATTAGTAATGGTGGTGATGATATCTTTCCAATATCTGTGCAGCTTTGGGCAGCACTACATAAGGTGAATCAAATCTCCCCGGTCCCTACTACATCTGGTACACATGGAGGCTCTCTTTCCCATGTGAAACAACCTCACTGGAGTGTAATGAACCTGCAGGGGTAAATATAGTTGTGAGAGACATGTGCCATGTTCAGAGAGCACTGCCTGACTGCCAAGAGAGCCTCTTCCCACTGTTCCTCCTCGAAAGCTTCTACATCCCTTTCCAAATTAGATACCACACTCATAGGGTGCTCCTTTAAAGCTGTTTAATAGCATTGAGTAACACTGGGAGATGAAACCCCTATATGAATCTACCTTATAGAGTACATGTAATTGAATACCAGAGCGGGTGATTGTATCCATTTATCAGGCCCACCTTGTGTTTTTATCGCATGAGAAAGTTGCATGCAATAGAATAACTGAAAATCAGGGAGTCTAAACCTTTCCTGTAACCACGGGAAGGAGAACAGCCGACCATTAGTAAAGACATGGTGTAGTTGGGTGATCCCATAAGGCGACCACCTCACACAATTGCCCATTTTAACCAATTCCGGGTTGTATGCATTGCTCCAGATGGGGCAGGGAAATACCCTTGAATTATCTTTTTTTTTTTTTTTTTTTTTTTTTTTGCAAAATCACTTTCTTGATGGCTATCACATCTGTCAGAAGTGTCTCTGAGTTAGCGGCCCTCTCTTATCAAGAAACATTCCTCAATCTTCACGGACAAGGTTGTCTTGCACCCAAGATCTTTGTTTTCTCCTAGGATGGTGTTAATCTTGAAGACAGTCCTTCCCTCTTTGTGTCCCACTCCAAAGCACCCAAAAAAAAATTGCTCTTGAATGAAGTCAGTCATAAATGTCTACCTCAAAGCTACAGCTTTTGGTCCTTGTAAGGGATAACCTGCTTCAAAGTTCACCACCTCTAGATAAATATGACAATTCATCTCAAGAGCTTACACTCTGTTTGTCTAGTTGTTGCCCACAGTTCTCCATCATTGCCCGGGGACATTCCAGGGCCTATCATTATCAAACCTGACCTGTACTGTATAATAAAGCAAATTTTGACTTTCATATGGAATTTACAGGTAAGTCGAACATTCCTTCTTTTTTTTGTCATGTACTGTAGACGAGGTTTCCAATCTCTGTCCCTTCTGTCAGGAAAGTAAAGGAAATTTCCCCAGTTAGGGCACAGATGGCAATAAAACATAAAGATTGAACATATTCCCCACTCTATCTGAAATTAAATAAAAGGTCTTGGCTGGGATTGAGATTTAATGTGGGAAGGTTAAAAAATATTTTGAGTTCTGATCAGAAGTCTGATGTATGAATATCTTTAGTCCTGTATTTTAGACCTATTCAGTTCTGTAGCGAGTTAAATTAGATTATTATTATACTAAACAGATGTGTTGCTTAATTCTTGGTAGGCAGTAGCTGTAAAACAGGATGTCTAACCCCCTTTTCCAGCTATGTCTTCAGTCATAAAGGGCATAGGGTTTCAAAATTCTACACATAAAAGTAGGTTTTCATATCTGTTAAACACTGGAAGTGTATTTATACTTACATTTGTAGGATAGAAGCTGGTTTCATTAGCAACATATAATAGCTTTTCCTTGAAAACCAGTTGGCTCACTGTAGTAAAGGGGTATATGGAAAAATACTTTGGGAAAGGCCACTGTATTTCACTATATTGTACACAAGATGGATCACATAGAAGACAAATGCATTGTTTTGGGTTCCCAAAACCTGATGTAAAGGTATTACTTGATGTAAAGACATTTCCTGCTCCTGACTTTTTTTTTCTTATGGTACACTTGTCACTGGAGGAATTTAGGGGCTGTTATAATGGAGCACCTTGTAAAAATGTTTCCTGGCTGTTGCTTACTGACACTGAACTGAAAAAAGCAGGCCAGAAATGTTGAAGAAAGGACTGGTTCACCCCATTAAAATGCACTCCAGATGCTAGCTCTTGACGCATTCTGGAGCATTTTTGATGTGTTTCCGGATCTTTCCAGATGATTTTCCTTATTTTTATTTTTTTTTAAACTGTACTGGGGTCCGCTGCATTCTGGTGTGTTTTTTATGGGTTTTACTGTGTTTTTAGTGCAGTAAAAATGCAGCATGTTTTTTTTTTTTCCTGGAACTGAAATGCCCTGGAACTGACCACACTGGTGTGAACTATGCCATTGAAAACCATTTAACCAACTTTTCATGCTTTTTTAAAGCAGAAAAAAAATGCACTGGACTGCATGTGGTGTGAACTGGCCCTAAAATTGCAAGTCCTTTTCTATATGTATATTACAAGTCACTGATTCACATACAGGTTTAACAGGACAACCAGACAACTATCATTTTCAGAAGGAGAACTCTTGAATGGTAGTCTCTGTACAACTGTCATCACATGTTTACTTACTGTTTGGGGATGGCACTTTGAATAGGGCTCCATAGAACTCTGCTTGGCACGAACAAGTTGTAACTTCTGGTACGCATTCATTTTTTTTTTTAGCCACCTTGTGTAGAGAAGAATGCATCACATGTAGTGCCTAATAAGCCCTATTATACCTGGCTGAACTTACAGAAATCAGCTTATGTACATGTGCAATAATGCAGGGGATAGCTTGCGTGTACCTACTCGAACAACATTTGTGCAATAAATATGTCTTTGTACATGATACTATTGGAATAAAATAGCAGCTGTTGGTTCTTTCATCTGAAGCTATTCTGTCTTTTGGGAATAAACCAAAAATATAAACTGAATGTACCCTGTTTATCCAGAAAATTATACATTTTGCTTTTGGTAAAAGAACCTATATCATAATGATTGACAATATGCTGTAGGTTAAATAAACTGTTTTTGTTTACATGTAGTTTATACTTTTGACTTTGTGTCTTCAACAATTAAACAGTGCCTATGGTCAAAATGTAAAATCATATATTTTCACATTGTACACTGCTCAAAAAAATAAATGAACGCTTTGAAAACACATCATATCTCAATGGGGAAAAATATCATGCTGGATATCTATACTGATATGAACTTCAACTGAGTAATGTGTTAGGAATGAAAGGATGCCACATCCTTTGATGGAAATGAAAATGATCATCCTGCAGAGGGCTGAATTCCAAGACACCCCAAAAATCAAAGTGAAAAAAGGATGCAGCAGGCTAGTCCATTTTGCTAAAATTTCATAGCAGCAACTCAAAATGGTCCTCAGTAGTTTGTATGGCCCCCACATGCTTGTATGCATGCCTGACAACGTCAGGGCATGCTCCTTATTGAGACAACAGATTGTGTCCTGGAGTATTTCCTCCTAGATCTAGACCAGGGCATCACTGAGCTCCTAAACAGGCTGAGGTGCAACCTGGTGATGTCAGATGGACTAAAACATAATGTCTAGAGGTGTTCTATTGGATTAAGGTCAAGTCTCAGAAAGATTTCAACCAATATAATCTGCCCTCCAAAAAAAGGAATCCTGCCTTCTCACTGCCAAGCAGACCTATTTTATTACTCTCATTAACAACTTATCATCCCGTCCCCGTCAACTCTTCTCTACCTTCAACTCTCTACTTCGTCCTCCACAGCCTACACCTACTAACTCACTCACTGCCCAGGAGATCGCCAATCACTTCAAACATAAGATTCAATTCATACAAATTGTGAAGAGATCTCAGTGGTACAGAGACCTTCTCCATTTAACACTCCATGTCTACAGGCACAATCATTACTTCCATCATTCAACCCCATCACTATAGACGAGGTTGCTAAACTTCTTTCTAACGTTCACCTAACCAGCTGCCTCCTGGATCCTGTTCCCTCGCAAATGCTATGATCAACCACTGGCTATTTTCTACACTCCCTAACTCACATTTTTAATCTCTCCCTCTATTCTGGCATCTTACCCAACTCTCTAAAACATGCAGTAGTCACCCCCATACTTAAAAAGCCCTCACTGGACCCCACCAATCTTAACAACCTACACCCCATGTCCTTGCTCCCCTTAATATCCAAGCTCCTTGAACGTCTGGTTTACAACCAACTAAGCGACCACCTTACAGAGAATACCCTTCTTGATCCCCTTCAGTTGGGATTTTGCCCTCCACACTCCACAGAAACTGCTCTCCTAAAACTCACAAACGATCTACTAATGTTCAAAACCAATGGACACTATTCTGTACTCCTACTCCTGGACCTTTCTGCTGCCTTTGATACGGTTGACCACCCCGTCAAAGAACTTCACGCCTTTGTGCCTGTACTCTTCGCTGGTTCTCTTCCTACTTATCCAACTGCACCTTTATGCCCCGTACACACGTACCGATTGTCGGCCGTAAATATTCGGCCGACGACCGATCGGCCGATTGTAGGCTTGTTAGTATGATGCTTCTGACAGCCGACAGCGCACTTTCGGCCGAACAGAATCTGTCGTGCAAGCATTAAAATTTTTGTTGGCCAACACCAGAACGGCCGATTGTTCGCCAGTCAGTACAGATTTCGGCCGACAGACAGCAGATTAGCAACACTGGGCATGCTCAGAAAAGAAAAAAGACAAGGAAAGTTAACCCTCACATGATATCACTGCTGCAGTTGGCTGTTGTTGGCCGACAAAATTCGTGTGCAGTCTTTTGCAGTTTTCAACAGACACGACAGCCCTGGACAAAAGACGGCCGATCGTTCGGCCGACGATCGGTACGTGTGTACGAGGCATTAGTGTTGCTTACAATTCTACTTCCTCCTCTCCTTTTCTTTTCTCTATTGGGATCCCCCAAGGTTCTGTTCTTGGACTTCTCTTTTTTTTCTATCTACACCTCCTCCCTGGGTCAGCTGATAGCCTCCCGTGGCTTCCAATACCATCTCTACGCAGACAATACCCAAATGTATCTCTCTACCCCTCAGCTCACTCCTTCAGTCTCCACCTATCAGGATTTTACTTCAGTCTCCTCACATATCAGTAATTTACTAACGGACATATCAACCTGGATTTAAAACTACTTCCTCAAACTCAATCTATCCAAAACCAAACTCAAAATTTTTCCTCCCCATGTGCTCCTTCCCCCTGATCTCTCTGTCAAGATCAGTTGCACAACTATCAGCCCATCCCCACATGCCAAGGTTCTAGTGTAATCCTGGACTCTGAACTAGCCTTTTAGCCCCACGTCCAATCACTGTCCAAACCTTGCCGCCTCAACCTCTGCAACATCTCCAACATACGCCCCTTTCTAACCAATGGCACCACAAAGCTACTAGTTCACTCCCTGGTCATCTCTTGCCTTGGCTACTGCAGCTCTCTTCTCATTGGCTTACCTTTACATAGGCTATCCCCCCTTCTGTCCATTATGAATGCTGCTGCCAGGCTCATCCACTTTACCAACTGCTCAGTGTCTGCTACTCCTCTCTGTCAATCCCTTCACTGGCTTCCGCTCACCCAACAAATTAAAATAAAAATACTAACAACAACACTTACAAAGCTATCCACAACTCAGCCCCCAGCTACATCACTAGCCTAGTCTCAAAATATCAAACTAGTTCTCTTCATTTCTCCCAAGACCTCCTGCTCTCTTCTCCCTCATCACCTCCTCCCATGCTCGCTTCCAGGACTTTTCCAGAGCCTTTTCCATTCTATAGAAATCCCTACCCCAATCTGTCTTATTATCTCCTACTATGTTTGCTTTTAAACAATCCCTGAAAACCCTCCTCTTTAGGAAAGCCTATTCTGCACACACCTAACAACTTTACTTTTAATTTTCTCCCTACAGCTATTACCTTTTGTATCACTTGACCCTTCCTCCTAGACTGTAAGCTCTAACGAGCAGGGCCCACTGATTACTCCTGTATTGCATTGCATTGAAACTGTACTGGCTGCCCATATTTTGTAAAGCACTGCACAAAACTGTTGGCGCTATATAAATCCTGTATAATAATAATAATTATTCCCATCACCTCAATGAGCCCAACCTCCTTCCAGCGCTTTCTCTTTCCAGGAGAGGGTACCTACCCCGTCTTACTTTCGGGCCCTTTCCCTACTGTTCTCCCCTAACTCCTCTTCTCCTTGTCTTTTCTCTGTCTTCTGCCTCCCCTTTCTCTGGTTTTCTCAATTCTTCTCTTCCCCCCCTCCCCCTCCCCTTGTCCTTTTCTGCTTTCTTGACCCTCCTGTTCCCCCCCCCCCCCTGCTCTTGTCTATCATCGCTGATCATAAGCTGCTGCTCTACAAGCTATCTGCCCTTACCCGGATTTATAACTTTGGTCCCGTAGTTGGCAATGTTTCCTTTGCGGACTTTCCATAATGGGAACTCTAAAGAATGTTTAGCCCACTTTAGTGCCTGCCTTAATGGTCTCACTACAATGGTAACCATCTTCTCTGTACTCATCAATGTTTCTCTGGTCATCTCCTTGGTTACAAATGTTAGTGTTTATACCACCCTGTGCCTGTTTCTTACTGGTAATGGAAGTCTGGTTAACGCTGCTCGATGGATGTTGTATTCTTTCTTGATAATTTCCAATGGCCTGCCTTTATTTGTAAACTGTTTGGCTTTCTGTGTGCAATTGAGGAATAAAAGATCAGGATCCACACACCACGCTGTAGTGTAATGTCAGCTAGGACCAGTGGATAACGGGTAGCCGGCAGAGAGCACTGACCGGAGCACAAGCACAGGAGGGACACAGACATACAGCGCTCTGCACCGCTAGCACAGGCACATGGAACAGGGAACCACAGGGATGAACAGGCAACGTGTTTCCCAGCTAAAATGCTGGCATACAAGGAGAAGAATTAAGAACTTTTTTGGTGGGAGCAGTGGGAATGACAACTGCTGCTAGAAGGGAAAATATAAGTGTATTTCTGAAAAACGAATGCATGTGAATATGGGACAATAACCAAATGCAAATATATTATTGAATAGAAGAATGTATAAAAAATTGTGTGTCCTGGATCTTTAATTACCTGTATACTGTAGTAGGAATAGCACTGCTCCAAAGGAACCAGCAGAGGGAGTAGGAGTACTGAAAGACAGATTTGTGCACATTGTAACAAATGAGAGAGAAGAAGAAACCATCAATAATGGCTACAATTAAACAAGATATCAGAATACTAGGAATGAAAAGAATATGCAGATCTTGATGGTCGATAAAAAAATGGATAAATAAAAAGCTACACTTATCAAAAATAGGCAAGCGTATAAGATCAAAGTCATACCCATAAATAAATGATGGCTAAATGAAAAGCATCACTATGAAAGTTGAATAAAAAACAATAGATAATTAATAATAAGCCAAAAAGGTTAAAATATATTTTAAACGTACATGAGAACTAAATTAATATTATATATTTAAAACAGTATATGAGTAAAAAAATAAATAAAACCTACATGGGAAAAACACAGCTAAAAGGCAGGAACCTTTTGTATATACACTATATTACCAAAAGTATTGGGACACCTGCCTTTAAACGCACATGAACTTTAATGGCATGGGCGTCCGCAGGACTTTTTTCAGGGAGGGGCATCATTTTAGGGTCAGCCATGCTCTGCCTCTTTTCAACAATGTCATGAAGGGGAGGGGCTTAGTCATCACATAAAGCTCAGGCATTCAAAGGTTTGAGAAACCTGATGCAAAAGAAAAGCTGACCCTCTCTGTTTTGGGTTTGTGCAGGCGGCGCATGCATACACGTGACGTTGGTACATGCTGTGACGTCACATGCCAGGCCTCTGTGCACGGGGCCACAAATCTCAGTTTCCTTGCCCCCGGGCTCCCCCTCTCCGGGAATGATAACACAGGGGCCTGGGGCTGAGGACAGTGATTCGCGCGGCTGCTGTCAGTCACCCCGCAAGCCGCGACTCGTGAGTATTTATTCTTAAAGGAGAAAAATAAGCCTCTCTTTACAGCTTTCAGAACACTGATCGCTGCTCACGTGACCCAC
Organism: Pelophylax lessonae; assembly: GCF_965119305.1. Classification (NCBI taxonomy): domain Eukaryota; kingdom Metazoa; phylum Chordata; class Amphibia; order Anura; family Ranidae; genus Pelophylax; species Pelophylax lessonae. Next base: position 311,489,882 of record NC_138770.1, read on the forward strand.
CGCCTCTCTCCTCCTCTTGGCCTCTCCTCCTCCCTTCCTGACTGATGTCATCAGGGAATTCTCAGCCCCGCCTGCTGCAGGCAGTTGTCAGACAGGGAGAGGAGAGAGCTGGGGGGGGGGGAGTCATGTGAGCGGCCATCGGCGCTCTGAAAACTGGTAAAGAACAGCTTATTTTCTCTTACGTCCTCCGACAGTCGCCGCCTCCTCTAAGTCATCACTGTTGGGTATTGACTTCCCATCCGCAGGAGTAGCTAGGCATATAGACTTAGTCCAAAGACAAAAGGCATTAGCATATACACACCCATGGGGGCTGTCCCATCTGGTCAATACCCCCCCTGGATAACCACTCCCAACTCAGTTTTAATCTGCCTAGCGTCAGGAGTAGTCAGGCTTCCCTGTGCTGGGGCTTCAGTCTCAGCCTTCCTAACCTTTTATTTGATATTCTTTGAAAATGTCAGTTTTTTTCTTACTTTACTAGCTGTTTATTTTGTCATCTTCTAGTGTTAGTCTTCTCTTCGGATGAAGATGGATCATGCGGTGCTGGGATTCGGACTGGCCGCCCTGGTTCTCCAGGGCAGAAGGGTCAGATGGACCCCCAGCCCGCCATCGAGCGTTCAGCTATGGTTCGCCCTGGCATTACAAACGACCCATCTCTGTTCGCTGCAGGGATGCAGCCGTGAGGTGGCTACCTCACAGGACAAATCTGCGGTGCTGCAGTGTCATGTCCCTGGCTCACGGCACTCCCTGTCAGGTGAGGACAGCGGTTTTCCGTGCATAGAGGCTTCCCACGCCATCTGGTACAGGTAAGTACTTCTGTGTGGGGCCTCTGTCTGGGGTGGCAGTCTGTGTTGCTGTGTGTTCCCCATGTCTGTGCATGTGTGACTCCCTGTACGATCCCTGCGGGGATCGCTTGTGCAGATACTGTATGTTGCCTGGGGGTCCCTTTCCCTGTGTCACTTCGGTGCATTGTTGGGGGTGCAGACGTTTTTTGTGTGGCGACCGCAGCGGTGTATATTCGCGCGATCCGCCATCTTGGCCATGGGTAGCTCCCCTGGGGCGATACTGTCTGCTATTTTTGGCGCCATCCGCCGCCATTTTGTGGGAGGTGGACGATCGGTCCGACCGCATGTTCGGCGGCCATTTTGGTGTAGCCTCCAATGCATTCCTATGGGGCAGCCATTTTCCCCTAGTCTGGCAGTCTATAGTCCAGCCTACTTCAGCAGCACTTCCTTTCCATCTGCAGCAGGACATCGGTAGCAACACTCTGTGGGCTCTGCAGGTTATCGCTCTCAATTTTCCTCTGTATTATCGCTTCTGGCTCAGTTTTCTCTTCTCCTTTTGGGGTCTTTGTAGCTGTAGCGGTGGGCTGCGCATACAGCAGCGATTTTAAAAGGGACAGTACACATTTTATTGCACTGTTTGTTGTTTCTGATAACTTGAGCAATGGATTCTCAGGAAAGCAAGTTCCCCCCAGCTTTAGTGGGGGGGCCCCAGTTCTCCTGTGGCACCGCTGCAACCCGATTTGGCTGCTGTGGTGGTGACTTTGGTGTCTAATATGGAAATGCTGATGTCTGAACGTGCTGCAAAAAAGAGGCCCAGATTGTCTCTCTCCTCTGATTCAGATGGGGATATGGCTGCTGCTGCGAGCGTGCCCTTTTCAGGGTCCCGCTCATCCTTGGACCCCCCGGGGTGTGAGGGGGAGGCTGAGATGGAGGGGTTGATACCTCCTCCCCAGGGTCACCTGAAGAACGGGCGACCATGGATGAGTTAATTGTTTCTGTTAAAGAAACCTTGCATTTAGAGGATGAGCCCTGTCCTCCGGGCGTTGTGTCCTCATTTGGGACGCACAGGACCCGCAAGTCGGCACAGGTTTTTCCCTGCCCAGCTGAGTTTCATTACACTGTTAATGAAATGTGGCGCACGTTGAAACGTCCATTCCTGGTACCTAGTCAGTTCAAATTGCTTTATCCTTTTGCGCCGGCTACAGAATCACGATGGTGTGTGCCTCCACAGGTAGATCACACTGTTGCCGTGTTAAACAAGGCTACCTTTGTTCCTACTGAGGATACCCCGGTTTTCCGGGATCCCACGGACCGGCGGTTGGAGTCTCTAGCTCGCCATTCCTATAAGGTGGCAGGTTCATTGCTCAAACCCATTTTCGCGTCCGTTCTGGTGGCTCAGGCGGTGGCTGATTGGACTAAGATGCTTAGGAGCAATCTCGTGTCTGATGGTGTTCCGCCTGCCCGGCTGGAAATGGTGGATCAGATCCACCAAGGAGTCATGTATTTGTGTGATGCGGCCTTGAATGAGGCCCCCTTGGTGGCTCGCCTCTCTAGTGTCGCGGTGCTTAACCGGCGACTGATATGGCTGGAGAGCTGGTCGGCTGACCAGTCCTCATGGAAAACAGTTGCTGATTTTCCCTATGCTGGCTCTCGCCTTTTTGGCGAGGCGTTGGACACCCTGGTGAAAGGCGTCACGGGGGGCAAGAGCACTATGCTACCCCAGAACCCAAAGAACAAGTCTTTTCGAGGCAAGCGGGGTTCTGCGCCTAGATCCAATCAGGGGTCCTTTCGTGCCTTTCGGAACCAATCCAAGGGCAAGCCCTTCAAGGCCCAGGGCAGTCAGAAGAAGCCCTGGGCAGGTAAGCAGAAGTCCGGCAATGCCGGCTCGACAGGTCAATCTGCCTCTGCCTGAAGGGGCTCCCTCACCCATTTCAGGGGTGGGGGGACGTTTGCGCGGTTTCCTCCAACCTTGGCTGCTCCGGATATCGGACAGGTGGGTTCTGGAAATCGTTTGATCGGGATACAAGATCGAATTCCTTTCCCGGCCGGCGGACAGATTCTTTCCCTCCAATCTTCATCTGCTTCTGGGGCGTCTGCAGGACTTGCATCAAGCGGTGCAGGACCTGCTTGCTCAGGGAGTGATTGTCCCGGTGCCTCATTGGGACAGGTTTCGAGGGTTTTATTCGAATCTGTTCACTGTGCCCAGAAAGGAGGGCAAAGTGCGTTCTATTCTGGACCTGAAAGCGCTGAACCGCTTCATGCATGTTCGGAAGTTCCGTATGGAGTCTCTCTGTTCGGTGGTGGCCTCCTTGAGTCCAGGGGAATTCCTGGCCTCGATAGATCTGAAAGATGCGTACCTGCACATCCCCATTTTCGAGGGTCATCTGCGGTACCTTCGGTTTGCTATCGCAGAGGACCACTACCAGTTTGTGGCGTTACCTTTCGGTCTCGCTTCGGCACCAAGGGTGTTTACCAAAGTGTTGGCGCCGGTTCTGGGCCTGCTGAGGGCTCAAGGCATTGCGGTCTTGGGTTACCTGGACGATCTACTTCTGAGATCACGTGCCAGCCAGGACCTTGTGCCCGATCTGTCCACCACAGTGCAGACGCTCCAGGAGTTAGGATGGACCATCAATGTTCAAAAATCGACGTTGGCTCCATCGCTTCATCTTCCCTACCTGGGAATGATTCTGGACTCTGCTCAGGCAAAGGTGTTCTTGCCGGAGGACAAGCTCCGGACTTTGCAGGACGAGCTCAGTTCCCTCAGGGACAACCCGTCCTCGTCACTCAGGACCTGTATGCGGGGCCTGGGGTTGATGGTATTGGCCTTCGAGGCGATACCCTTTGCTCAGTTTCACACGCGGGCTCTCCAGGCGGAGATCCTGGCCAGGTGGGACAGACTGCCTCAGTCCCTGGATCTGTGTGTCTCCCTGAGTCGTCAGACCAGATTGGCTCTTCTGTGGTGGCTCCAGTCCCTCACGGATGCCAGCCTGTCGGGCTGGGGTGGAGTCCTGGGCAACCTGTCTGCCCAGGGCACTTGGTCGGAGGAAGAGTCCTCCTTCCCGATAAATGTGCTGGAACTGCGAGCGATAAAACTCTGTCTCTTCCAGTGGTCGGGCCGTCTTTGGGGCCGTCCTGTCCGGGTACAGGCGGACAATGCTACCGCGGTGGCTTACATCAACCACCAAGGGGGCACCAGGAGTGCTCGGGTGGCCCGGGAGGTGACCGACATTCTGTCTTGGGCCGAGGCTCATGTTCCGGCGATCTCGGCAGTTCACATTCCGGGTGTGGAGAATTGGCAGGCCGACTATCTGAGCCGCCAGACCCTGGACCAGGGGGAATGGTCCCTACACCCGGAGGTCTTTCGAAAGCTGTGTGCGAGGTGGGGATCCCCGGACGTGGATCTGTTCACATCCCGGCTAAATCAAAAGGTGGAAAGGTTTGTGGCAAGAACGTGCGATCGGTTGGCGGACGCCTCAGATGCGTTGGTAGCCCCTTGGCATCAGTATCGTCTGATGTATGCCTTTCCTCCGATTCAGTTACTATCCCGGTTCCTCCGCAGATTGGTCTCGGAACCGCACCATGGTGATTCTGGTGGCTCCGGACTGACCACGCCGGTCCTGGTACGCCGATGTTGTTCACCTGGCAGTGGCGCCTCCGTGGTGTCTGCCTCTGCGGGAAGATCTCCTGTCTCAAGGTCCGATCTTCCATCCTGCTTTACGGTCGCTGGCTTTAACGGCCTGGCTGTTGAGACCCAGGTCCTGAGGGACAGGGGTCTCTCTTCTGAGGTCATCCCTACCCTTGTCAGGGCTAGAAAGACCTCCTCCGGTAAAATCTATTACCGTATCTGGAAGGCTTATTTCGCCTGGTGTGAGTCCAGGGGGTTCTCCCCTCGCTCGTACTCAGTGTCAAGAGTGTTGGCCTTCCTCCAGTCTGGAGTGGACCAGCGCCTGGCGCTGGCCATGATCAAAGGCCAGGTGTCCGCACTGGCTATTCTTTTTCAACGCCCTGTGGCATCTCATTACCTGGTTCACACCTTCATTCAAGGTGTGTGACATTTGGCTCCTCCCAGGAAGGAGCCCTTACCTCCATGGGACTTGAACTTGGTTCTGTCCGTCTTACAGCGTGCTCCCTTTGAAAACATTCGGGAAATATCGTTGCCTCTGCTGTCTAAGAAGGTTGCCTTTTTGGTGGCGATCACTTCGGCTCGCAGGGTGTCGGAACTGGCAGCGTTATCTTGCCGTTCCCCGTACTTGGTGATTCACCGGGATAAGGTGGTTTTGCGTCCGCATCCCTCCTTTCTTCCTAAGGTGGTCTCTGAGTTCCACATTAATGAGGACATTGTCCTGCCTTCGCTTTGTACGAAGCCTAAGCATCCTAAGGAGGTTGCTCTGCACTCTTTGGATGTTGGCAGGGCGATCAGGGTTTACCTGTCGTCTACGGAGTCCTTTCGGAATACGGATTCCCTCTTTGTCCTTCCTGAGGGACCTCGGAAGGGCATGGCTGCATCTGCAGCGACTATTGCCAAATGGATCAGACAGACCATTGAACAGGCTTACGCCTTGAAGGAACGGGTTCCCCCCTTCTCTGTTAAGGCGCACTCTACCAGATCTGTGAGTGCGTCCTGGGCCTATTGGCATTGGGCCTCGGTGGCCCAGGTGTGCAAGGCTGCGACTTGGTCGTCGGTGCACACTTTTTCAAAATTCTACAAAGTAGACGTTCTGGCATCAGCTGATGCTTCCTTTGGCCGCAAGGTTCTCAGCGCGGCAGTGCCATGATGGACCCTTGTGTTTTTTTCTGGGTCCCTGGCTGCTGGCATTTGCTTTCCTGGGCTGTTGCTCCTGTTGAGCATTGTTTTTTTCTGTTGCCCAGTTGGTTCTCTTACAGTGCATGTAAGATTCCTTTCTCTGATGTGGGTACTGCGTTGCCTTTTCTACGGTTGCGTCTCCCACCCCTCATGTCTATACTGCTTTGGGACATCCCAACAGTGATGACTTAGAGGAGGCGGCGACTGTCGGAGGACGTAAGAGAAAACTGAATTTTTGTAAAATCTTACCTGTAAAATTCCTTTCTCTGAGTCCTTCGACAGTCGCCGCCCCCGCCCCTCTTTTGGGGTTCTAATTACCTACTGCTATGCTACCAAACTGAGTTGGGAGTGGTTATGCAGGGGGGGTATTGACCAGATGGGACAGCCCCCATGGGTGTGTATATGCTAATGCCTTTTGTCTTTGGACTAAGTCTATATGCCTAGCTACTCCTGCGGATGGGAAGTCAATACCCAACAGTGATGACTTAGAGGAGGCGGCGACTGTCGGAGGACTCAGAGAAAGGAATTTTACAGGTAAGATTTTACAAAAATTCCATTTTTTTTAAACACAGACATAGGGGCACGGGCACACAGGATTAATAAACAGACCAGACAGGATAGTATAAAGTGGCTTAACAGCCACTATAAAGGGGAATTTGAGATTTCAGGAGGGGGCCCATGTTTAATGGCATCCCAGTCTTAGTTCATTGGGTTCAATATTGAGTTGGCTCACATTTTGCAGCTATAACAGTTTCAACTCTTCTGGGAAGGCTGTCCACAAGGTTTAGAAGTGTGTCTATGGAAATCAGGGCTGCTGTGGTACCGGACCCCGCCCCATCAGGGTCCCCAGCAGCTTTATAGTCAATGTCTGCCAAATAAAGAAATAGGGCTTACTAAAATGCACCCCCACTCCTACATGCTTTGGGGGTTTATAAACACATTTTCCTAGGCCCCATCAGGTCAGCTGTGGGCCCCAGGAGGTCGGAGCATTGCAGGGACTTTTTGATTATTTTTGGGGTGTAAGTACATGCCCCACGCTGCAACCTGCTCTGCTAAATTATAGTTCTGGGTGGCCGGCTGTCTTCCCTGGTGGATTGATTTTGTGTACATGCTCGGCTCCCTCAGGACAGATGCTGAGACTGACTTGAGGCTGCAGACTCTGACGGGGAGCAGCAGCACTAGTCCCAGCAGCGGAGGTGGTGGCATGGCAGCAGAGCATCACACAGTGTGTGACACTAGTATCCGGATACAGTACTCAGAATCCTCACTGTGTCTTCTGAACATCAGCATTAGGATATACACACAGTACAGCAGGCGATCTATGGCTCTGTCACAGTGTGTCACATGTCAGTTTAGTGCTGACTTTGTTCAATTATGGCCGTACTCAGTGTAACAGGCTGCAGCCCAGTACAGCCATAACAAAATCAGCACTAAACTGCCATGTGACATGCTGTGACAGAGCCATAGAGCGCCTGCTGTACTGTGTGTGTATCCTAATTCTGATGTTCAGAAGACACAGTAAGAGTATACTTTACACTTGTTTTTTGGAGGGAGGAGCTGTGCATTTTTACTGCCCCAACCACTCCTCTTTAACCCCTTAATGCTGTCGCCTCCCGGCCTTTTAAGAGGTTTCTGATGTTGGGAGGTGGTGCTGTGTTTCTGACCATGATTGGCGGTCACGTGATTGGAAAGCTCCCAATCGCAAGGAGAGATCAGGAGCTTTCCATTAGCCGCTGATAACTGTACCGGAAGAGCACAATACACAGGGGATTTTTTTTAGATCCTGACTCACAATAAACACTATGGATATCCTCCACCAGAAAATCAAGGCACTTTGACTGAACAGGTTGATTGACTCAATATTGTGAATTTATCACAATACACACTCAATGAAATAGAGAAACAGGTGCTCAAGAAAGGCCTTCGTTTTTGCCCTAATGAGGACATTGACAATTTTGAGGTCATCAAGGACCTCCAGCCTTTTGCGAGAAATATCATTCTGAAACTTATATACAATAAAAATCAAATGCAGCAACCTCACAGAATGCGGCGGAAGTTTGGGCCATTGATAGTTTAATTAGCTTACCTGAGGTGAATGATCCCCCTGATTGGATAGACCGGACGGATCTGAATGAATTACTCTCTATGGCAGGACAAACTTTGGAGGCACTCCCCATTAACAAAAATAAAAATAAATCTGACAAATTTCCTGCCCTTGACCTAAATAACCATGTTTTGGCTTTTGTGAAATTAACTAGTAATGCAGTTTCAAGAGTTCATCCTCAAAAAAGCCTTCAAAAGGGCCTGTAACCACGATAGACAGGATTTGCTTTACAAATCATACAAAAAACCTGAACAAAATGACCCTTTACTGATAATCACGCGCTTTTCAAACCAACATGCACAAATTAGGGGCATAATACAGAGGTATTGGAATGTACTCACCATGGGCCCTCTCATAAATCCACTTATCCTTGAAAGTACAGCATTCACGTTTAGGCCAGCTATATCTATAAAAGATAGATTAGTCTCTAGCGAGTATAGGGAAGGTCCATTTGGTGATCCATGCAAACGTTTTGGCACGTTCAATTGTGGAGGTTGTAAATATTGCAGATACAACCAATACAGTGAAATTGCCAAACGGTGAGATGTACAAACGGCATCATTTTGCAAATTGCAAAATTAAAGGGGTCATTTATTTGTGAAGGTGTGAATGCTCATGTTTTTATCAGACACATACGGAGTATGCAGAACAGCAACCTGGATCTACCTCTGGGTAGACATGTTGCCACAGTCCATAATGTCATGTTCCCCAGAATCTCCTTCCTCATCCTGGATCGGGTGCATCCAGGTCTTCGAGGTGGAGACTGGAACAAAATCCTGCTTCAGAGGGAGCAGAGATGGATATTCAGGCTGAGAACCACCTCACCCCCTGGTTTAAATGAGGCTGTCTCTTTCAGACCATTCATAGAAGGGTTTGTTTCTGGCGGCCCAAAATGGGATAAGCTCTGATGTTCATTATTTTTTATTTTCCTATTTTCCTCTTTTCTTCTACTTTTTTTTTTTTTTTTAATCTATCCAATTCTATCTTCAATCTAACTAATCTACCTTTTTTTTCTTTTCCTCATTGCATTTATGTTTAATTTGTATTTAGTGATCAAAAGTATTGACTAATATGATTATTAGAACTGTTGGGGCTATAGTATCAATCTTCTGGTCGTCATAGCATATGTATTGCGTCGGTGGTTTGACGACGCCGGCCGTGATAGCGATGCGCACTGCACTTCAGGCCGCCCCCATCTCTGGACGGCACCGATTGGTCCCTTTCTCTAGGGACGCCAGGTCTCTTTGTGGCGGTGGGCGCTGTCAATCCAGGAGGGGGGGGGGGGGGCGTTTTTCCCTCTGTGCCTCCCAGCTGTAGAGGATTACGACCTAATCTTAATTAAGGTACCTTCCCTCATATATTGAGCAGGCTTCAGTAGTTGTTTCCATTTCTCACTGAAGGGGATGATACATGCTGCTGCCCTGCATCTCTCAGGTATGTATGAGGGGGTTTATGGGTGGACATTTGTTCCTTAGTTTGGAGTTTTTCTGGTTCGTTACTGCTTACGTGTTTACACTGATTTACAGTACCTTTGGGTCGCTGGGTGACACCTGGTTGCAGTAGGATAGGGGCCATTTTAGAACGTTTTAATGCTCCAGTCTATAATCAATATCACTTTTGGAGCCCGATGGATTTTATTAATAAAAATATTTATATATATACAGGGAGAGCAGAATTATTAGGCAAATGAGTATTTTGACCACATCATCCTCTTTATGCATGTTGTCTTACTCCAAGCTGTATAGGCTCAAAAGCCTACTACCAATTAAGCATATTAGGTGATGTGCATCTCTGTAATGAGAAGGGGTGTGGTCTAATGACATCAACACCCTATATCAGGTGTGCATAATTATTAGGCAACTTCCTTTCCTTGGGCAAAATGGGTCAAAAGAAGGACTTGACAGGCTCAGAAAAGTCAAAAATAGTGAGATATCTTGCAGAGGGATGCAGCACTCTTAAAATTGCAAAGCTTCTGAAGCGTGATCATCGAACAATCAAGCATTTCATTCAAAATAGTCAACAGGGTCGCAAGAAGCGTGTGGAAAAACCAAGGTGCAAAATAACAGCCCATGAACTGAGAAAAGTCAAGCGTGCAGCTGCCAAGATGCCACTTGCCACCAGTTTGGCCATATTTCAGAGCTGCAACATCACTGGAGTGCCCAAAAGCACAAGGTGTGCAATACTCAGAGACATGGCCAAGGTAAGAAAGGCTGAAAGATGACCACCACTGAACAAGACACACAAGCTGAAACGTCAAGACTGGGCCAAGAAATATCTCAAGACTGATTTTTCAAAGGTTTTATGGATTGATGAAATGAGAGTGAGTCTTGATGGGCCAGATGGATGGGCCCGTGGCTGGATTGGTAAAGGGCAGAGAGCTCCAGTCCGACTCAGACGCCAGCAAGGTGGAGGTGGAGTACTGGTTTGGGCTGGTATCATCAAAGATGAGCTTGTGGGGCCTTTTCGGGTTGAGGATGGAGTCAAGCTCAACTCCCAGTCCTACTGCCAGTTTCTGGAAGACACCTTCTTCAAGCAGTGGTACAGGAAGAAGTCTGCATCCTTCAAGAAAAACATGATTTTCATGCAGGACAATGCTCCATCACACGCGTCCAAGTACTCCACAGCGTGGCTGGCAAGAAAGGGTATAAAAGAAGAAAAGCTAATGACATGGCCTCCTTGTTCACCTGATCTGAACCCCATTGAGAACCTGTGGTCCATCATCAAATGTGAGATTTACAAGGAGGGAAAACAGTACACCTCTCTGAACAGTGTCTGGGAGGCTGTGGTTGCTGCTGCACGCAATGTTGATGGTGAACAGATCAAAACACTGACAGAATCCATGGATGGCAGGCTTTTGAGTGTCCTTGCAAAGAAAGGTGGCTATATTGGTCACTGATTTGTTTTTGTTTTGTTTTTGAATGTCAGAAATTTATATTTGTGAATGTTGAGATGTTATATTGGTTTCACTGGTCACTGGTAAAAATAAATAATTGAAATGGGTATACTGTATATTTGATTTTTGTTAAGTTGCCTAATAATTATGCACAGTAATATTTACCTGCACACACAGATATCCCCCTAAAATAGCTAAAACTAAAAACAAACTAAAAACTACTTCCAAAAATAGTCAGCTTTGATATTAATGAGTTTTTTGGGTTCATTGAGAACATGGTTGTTGTTCAATAATAAAATTAATCCTCAAAAATACTCATTTGCCTAATAATTCTGCACTCCCTGTATATATATATATATATATATATATATATATATGATTTTCCAAGCTAGAAAACCCTGTCCTAGGGCTTTTGATTGCAACACCCATTAACCATATACCACTATCCCTATATAGATATAGTTACAGAATTGATCCTTTTGTTTGAGTATTTGGACATTCAGCTGATGGTCTGGGGTGTGGTACACCGATGTTCATGGTCGGCTGGCCACCTGAGAAATGCTTATGGTTTCTTTGTTTTTAATGTATGCGGTTACATGGATTAAGTGTTCATGTCATTCTAAGATGTGTATAAATTTTGTAAAACTTTAAAAAGTTGATCTCTTTAAAATTGCATGATGATATAGACATGTAGGGGATTGTTGTTTTCTCCTTATTTTGAAGGTATATATGTATATATATACACTATATTTCAAATGATAAACTAATTTGAGTGTTTTAACCTCTTATGTATTAAATGCATTCTGTTGACCCCTGATGAAGAGAAAGATCCTATATCTTTAAACGCGTTGGGTCTCAGCTGTCCGTTGTCTAAGCTGTTTTCTATGAATGCCAGTGTGTTCCCTACCATGTCAAACCGCTGTATTATTTATATTGATTTTGGCACTCCCCAGTGTCTCATTTCGGATTTCATGGTTCTTGCTTAAATAAAAGTATATATTTTTTGTTTACTTATCTTTTTCTTCTATTACTGACATTCACGTCTTCTACCTTTTTGCCCTTCAAAGTCCCATTAGAGGGAATTTTGGTTTCTTGTTGTTGAGTATGGGATGTGAGCTATGCTTTCTAATAGGTTTCAGTAAAGTAATTATCTCTGTACCAGGAGAGTACAGGGCGCATGCCCTCGGCATCTGTTTACATTCTGGAACGCATATATGCGACCACTCGGTGTTAAGGCCCAGCCGCTGAGAGGCTCTAAATATGCGTGAATCCAGCGTAAAGAGGCTAAGAATTTTCCAAGCTTTCCAATTAGGGCCGTCTGTCAGTTTTTCATGTGGACCTAACTGAAAGCACTATGTAGGTCTACACCTACCTCTTTTTCCTTTCAGGGCAGAAAAAAACAATGAAAAAGGACTGCATCTTTTTCTGTTTTTCCAGACCAGACTTGAGTCCATTTACACATGGTCACCCATAGAGCCATCACCATTCCACTCTTATCTGCTGTATGGTCCATGCCGACACAAACTGAACAGGCAGAGTCAAGGGAGGGACCAGGGGTGGGTCTGAGGGCAGGGCTAAGGGTGGGTCTAAGGGCAGGGCCAAGGGTGGGGTCAAAGGCAGGGCCAAAGGGGGCCCAATCAGGTAGGTCTGTATGGGGCCCCATGATTTCTAACAGCGGCCCTGAGAATGTTTGATCATTTTCCAGAAGCTCATTTGTGAGGTTAAAGACAGATGTTGGAGAGAAGGCCTGGCCCGCAGTGTGCGCTCAAATTCATCCCAAAGGTGTTCTATCGGGTTGAGGTCAGGACTCTGTGAAAGCCAGTCAAGTTCCTCCACCTCAAACTCACTCATTCATGTATGTATGAACGGAAGTAGGCACTAATAGACCGCAGGTGACTAGCTGAGGGAAAAAAAAGGAAGAAGGCACTAATCGACTGCAGGCGACCAACTGGGGAAAAAAACGGAAGTAGGCACTAACGGGCCACAGTCGAGTAACTGGTGGGAAAAAAAAGGAAGGAAAAAAGGAAGTAGGTACTAATAGACTGCAGGCAACTATCTAAATAAAAAACTCTCTCCAGCAAGGGGAGGTCAATCATAAAAATGGGTGAGATTACACTAAAAATTTAGCCCAATGGGCATCTGTGTTCTCAAATGGAAAATCCAGAAGACCTCCGGCTTCTACAGCAACCTGAAGACATCCCCTCCCCTAGGTGGTCTTTTAACTCTTTCAATAACCTGTATTTGTAGAGCTGCAAGATCGCCACCATGTTGATCCAGTGCACTCGGCAGCAGTGGAAGCCATTGACAATGTCAGTCACAGACAATGAGGAGAGGGGGACGTGGGCTGAGCTGTGACTCAGTATGTCAATGGACGCGCAGACCCCGCCTCCGGAATGAGCCTGCATGTGTGCCCCCATTGCAAGCTGCTTGCTCTGATAGCAGGAGCCAGAAGCGCCAGTGAGGGACCCGAGAAGAAGAGGATCTGGGCTGCTCTGTGCAAAACCACTGCACAGAGCTTTTAAGTATAACATGTTTGTTATTTAAAAAAGAAAACCACTAAAGAAAGCCTTTCATGTCACACCTGCCAGTAGAGCAGGCCAGGACTAACCTCCACCAGTTGGATGATGGAAGTCAGCAGAGCTTCCCCTCATTGACTAAGCTCTGTAGCAACTGCTCTTTCAGAGGGCACCTGCACTAAAGTGCACAGTCTATTTTCCTTTAGTAAATCAATCCCATAGATCCAACGGTCTAATGCCTGTGAGGTCCCTCACCAGCAACATCTCCCTGGGTTCTTTTGCGTGGCGGTCTTGTCTTTGGTTGTTTTGATTGGCTGGTGTGGAATGACATCACTCCTGCCCGTGAATGCAGTTATACACATTCACAGCACAGTATACATTCTGCAGAGGATTGCGAACAGACAAATACATGGTCTGTATTACAGAAGAGACAATGCATATCTTTTCTGCAATAAACAAAGCTGGCCTAATTGCAAAAATGACAGAACATGTCTTGTCATCAGTCCATTCCATTGAAAAAAACTGTATTGTTCTACATATTGTATTCTACCATACTACTTCTTGTGTCCATAGATGTGGATAGTGAAGGGGGTTTTACCATGCTGAAGTCCTAAGTGCTGTGTTGAGAAATGTTAAACTATGCAGAAAATGAAAAATGATCAGCAGGAAGGACTAAACCTACTAATAAATATTATAGGTGGAAAAGAAAAAAGGCACCAGACAATGGCTGCAATCAAAAATATGTATATAAGATGATGACTAAAAAGTCTTGCTTATGAATTCACACAAAAATACTAGTAAAATCCAAACTAAGAGGCCAAAAAGTTTAGAAAATAGATATTACTGATATACAGCTGAATCTTTTTCTTTTGCAAATGTGACGGTATTATTAGAGAAAAAATATATAGTATGTATATGTCAACAATCCTCAAAGAGATGTACAATCTCTGAACAAGGCTTAATCCATATGTCACAAATGATAAAAGAGATATTATTTAAAATATTAATATGGTAAATATGAGCCAGCTGATGGTTACCTGACTAGATCCGATTCATTATAGAAACATTGGACTGGTACAAACCTGCCAGACTGAGGTCAATGCTATAACTTCCCTATGTTTATATCAATATAATATGTTGTATTTACTAAGCACTCCAATTGGTGAAATAAATGGTTGGCACTAAAGCCTCGTACACACGCACCGATTGTTGGCCGACCGATCGGCCGTCTTTTGTCCAGTGTTGTTGTGTTGGTTGAAATGTGCTCTAGACTGCACACGAATTTTGTCGGCCAACAACAACCAACTGCAGAAGTGATGTCATGTGCTGGTTTACTTTTCGTGTGTTTTTTCTTCTCTGAGCATGCCCAGTCTTGCTCATCTGACTTTTGTCGGCCGAAATCTGTACTGACTGACGAACAATCGACCACTCTGGTGACGGCCAACAAAAATTTTATAGCATGCACACCAGATTTTGGTCGGCCGAAAAGTCGCAGTCGGTTGTCGGAAGCATCATACTAACAAGCCAACAATCGGCCGATCGGACGTTGGCCGAAAATTTACGGCCAACAATCGGTGCGTGTGTACGGGGCTTTAGTCCTTTATCTGCCAGTTGGTTTCCAAAGTGTCCTCAGTATCAGATGGAATTCCAATTTGAACATTGACTTTTCCCATACGGCTGTTGCGTGGTGCTGCAAAGCAGGAAGCAATGTCTGCATATGTAATGAAGAAATACTGCATAGTTACCCTCACGGGTGTATTTAAGAACCCTGTAGTGAGAAAATACATAAGTTGTGGTTTGTAAACTCACCTTTTGAAAATGCTAATTTCCCGAATGTGTATGCTTATCCAAGGCTTCAATACTTTTAGTGTACTAAGTAAAATTGGGAATACAGATATGGGGCTCTAGCTTTAATTTGACTTTACTATCAGGCTGTTTGTTCCGGGTCAGTATCTCAGAAAGCACTGAGGCCAGAGAAACTAGCATTTCTAAAGACAGGTTCTGTATATCTTAACCACTTTACCTCCAGCCACTGTGCCTCTACTGCGGCACAGTGGCTCGTTATCGTCCAGCGACGTAGACCTACGTCGCTGGACTCCTCCCCCTGTAGGCGCGCTCCCGCTGTTTTCATTCACAGCGGGAGTCGGGCCAGGGGAGGAGCGGCGGCGATCGCCGCCGCTCTTCCCCGATCGTTGGGGAATCTAGTTTGATAGGGAGTGACAGATCGGAGTGTTCAGCATAGCTGAACATCCAATCTGTCCATGACTCACTCAGTCACCTCCCCCCCCACACGTTAGTAAGCACCAGGCAATCTCCAATAAAATTGACCCCTTCCCTGCCAGTGTCATTTTTACAGTAACAGTGCATATATATAGCACTGATTACTGCAGTAATGTCACTGGTACCCCCAAAATGTCAAAAATGTCAGTCAAGGGTCCGATCTGTCCGCCGCAATGTCGCAGTCCCGGAAAAAAAATCGCAGATCGCCGCCATTACTCAAAAATGACATAAATCTTTCCCTTAGTTAGTAAACGCAATAACTTTTGCGCAAACCAATCAAAATACGCTTATTGTGATTTTTTTTACCAAACATAGGTAGCAAAAAACAAATTGGCCAAAAATATAAAAAAATTTGATTTTTACATATTTTTTGGGAGGAATTTCATATAAAAAAATGTTCAAAATATTGTTATTTTTTCAAAATAAACGCTCTTTTTTTGTTTATAGCGCAAAAAGTAAAAGTCACACAGGTGATCAAATACCACCAAAAGAAAGCTCTATTTGTGGTAAAAAAAAGGACGTAAATTTCGTTTGGGTATGGTGTCGCACGACCGCGCAATTGTCAGTTAAAATCGCACAGCGCCGAATCGCAAAAAGTGGCCTGGACGTAAGACAGCAAAATCCTCCGGTGGTAAAGTGGTTAAACTATTATTTTTTTTATTTTTTTATCACATAGATACTGTAACATTATCTACATCAATGTGATCTTTTTCTGTGCAAATTTCAAGCAAAGTGGTGAGAGGGGTAGTGCGGCCACAGTGGTAAGGAAGTGTTGGGTTGGTGGGAGCTGTCAGACTGGAGATTACAGTGCCTGCGTAAGTTGCAGCAGAAGCCATTTTGCTTATCGCAAAGACTTTACACTACCCACAGAACTGACCCAGCATTTAATGACAGTGCTGTTTTTCTTCTCTTATCTGTAGCAATCTTCATAGATACAGGCAATCAGTTCTCAGCACAGGACAATAGTAGATTCTTTGGAGGGATTTCCCCTCACTTTCTGTTTTAGCTATTAGGAAGTGAAGGGAAATCCCCCCCCCCCCCCCAATGGGACACAGATGGCCAAAAAAACTTTAACTTAAAAGGATAAACTTTCAAGCAATATTTTCTAAATGCACCCCCCCCCCCCTTAGCTTTGCTGTATACTCACGCAGTTATAACACTAGTCAATCTGCATTCTGACGCAATGTTCACTTGTGGCTTGAACATCTTCTACTTCTATGAAGTCCAGGTGATTAAGCTGCCTCCCACCACTATACAAGTCTATGGGGTTCAAATGTGCATAATGAGGTAGCAGGACCCAGACCCCATGCTAGCTAAGCTTCCTTGCACATACCTTAGATCCGCAGGTGATGCAGTCTCCTGTCACTAATAACTTATCTATGGCTCCTACATGTCAATGATCTACTAAAGAGAGCCCAAATAAATTATCAGTGATGGGAGACTGTGCCAAAAGCTGAACAATAGAGGAGGTCAGCCATGCTGTCACAATATTCTGGGTATGGGTCCTGCTACCTCAGTGTACACATTTGAACCCCATAGACTTGTATAGTATTGGGAGGCAGTCCAATCACCTGGTCCTATAGAAGTCTATGGAGTTCTAATGCACCTGTGGCAAGTAGATGTCCCAGCCACAAGTGAACATTGCGTAAGAATGTAGATTGATTAGTGTCAGAACTGTGTGAGTATACAGCAAAGCTGGGGGGGGGGGGCATTAATAAAATGCTGCTTGACAGTTTCTTTATCCTCTAAAGTTTAAAAGCTTAACTTTTTTTTTTTTTTTGGGGGGGGGGGGGATAAAATAAAGGAGGGTAATGACCCCTGGACGTTTTTTTTTTTTTTTTTGCCATCTGTATCCCATTGGGGAGATTTCCCTTTACTTCCTAATAGCTAAAACAGGAAATTAGAGGAAATCCCTCCAAAGCTTCTACTAGTGTCCCCATTGGAAAACTTGCCCTTTATTACTGTTTCAGCGTCAACCCAAAATTTGGGATTGTCTTTTACGTTCGATGATAACCGTAAACAGGACAAATAGCAAGGGCAAATTTCCCTAACGGGGGCACAGACTCCAACAAAAAATTGACAGGTGATCTAATCCCTCTCCACTTTTATCTAAAACCAAAAAAAGTTTTACCTTTACTTTTAATTAAATCAATCATATCGTAATTCTATACGAACTCCTGTGCGCATGCATGCATTAGTTATGTTATTCTGTTAGGCCAATCCTGATGGCTAAAGTCCACAAACCCTGACAAAAGACAGGGAGAAGTTTTCTGTGCTGAAGATTTGAGTATTGATGGTCTTAGTTCTTTTTTTAAGGCAGACATTTATTCAAGAATGGGCTGCCAGTAAATGTAAAAAAAACAAAAAAAAAACAGGCTTGTACATTTTATTTTAATGAGGCGCACCACAATTCAAGGCACTGCACAGTAGTGTGTTGCAGAAGGAATGAGTCGGTGTGCACCTACTGTTCTTGTGCACTGGGGCACCATTCTAAATGAAAGCCCCGCAATGCATTGGTGTCTGAAAGAGGCCTAAAGGCTAATTATATTTTCAAATAACTTAGTTCTAATTACTCCACTCCCCGTGCTAACTAAGCTTCCTTGCCTTAGATCAGTGGGTGATGGAGCCCAGCAGCCTAGATCGTATCAAATTGCCCTAAGTCAGAGAAGCCTCCATTCAGGAGTACAAGTAGACAGCCTTTATACTCAGGTGTATAAAGAATTCAGTACCCCAGGCTCTCTGCACCCTGACGTTTTCGCAACACCACTACCACTGAACACCCCTTACTCTGAACTGTCCTGCTTTCCATAACCCCAAACTCTGAACCTTCCTGCACCCAGGACAGTGCACTTCCCTGCACCCCTGACTCTGAACCTTCCTGTATCCCAGCACCCCAGACATTGCATCCCCCTGTACACCTGGTTGAGAACCTCCCTGTCTCCCAGCATCCCTGTCACTAAACTCCAAGTCCCCAGACACCATATCTTTCTGTAAGGGGTGCAAGCCTCTTTGTTAATTATTAGTGATGTGTTTCATTTTCACCAGACAGGGCATTAAAGAGCAAGACAGCTGGAGTTGCTTGCTCTGTTCATCCGTAAGCTGTGCAGGCTGTCAGACGTGCCTTATAATTTGGATCTCCTCCTCACTTTCAGGCACAGGGAAGAAGGATCTTTGTCTTTGTTGAATGTGGCTGTGTCACAATAATTTCCCTTTGGAATTAATAAAGTATTTTGATTCTGATCAGTATTTGTGATGACAAACTTACAGAAGTAACCATCACTTCCTCTGTCCAAGCAGCTTCCCTCCCCTTGCTCAGCTGAGAGCTAGGAGGAAGGCTGACAACCCTTCAGTACCTGATAGGGAGTGAAATCGTTCCCTGCCTATATGCAAGCCTTGCCCTTGTAGTGCATTCACTGCATGGGCAGAGAAGGGTCTGTGAGATGTCTGCAGCCAGTTCACATCTTGTACATCAGGGTCAATCTACTTTTTAGCGGCAGCTATTTTTTTTTTTTTAAGAAAACTGCCACAATCCCTTTGTTATTTAGGCACAGAACCCAGGCTTTTCTAATGTGACGTACGTCACTAATACCATTTTCCTGCCTGCGCCAATACAATGGCACACTTTTGGCTATAAGTACAATTGGAGCCAAACACCTGAGAAGCCCATCACCTTCATTACTACAAAACCCTTCCAGTAGGGTGACCACATTTTAAAACTGCCATTCGGGGACACCCCCGACAACACCTCCTCCCCTCCACCCAAACAGTGATGACTTTTAATACCTTTGGTCACCAGTTTAGACAGGTGGTATGCAATGTGCGCCTGCTTTAACTAAGTCACATAGTGACAGCAGTGTACTTTGTACATCACCCATCACTTACTTTCATGAGTGCAATGCATCGAAGTTATGCTTGAGATTGCTATAAATATAGCTGCCTGTGCATTCTCCTGTGTCCTCGTCCTACCTGTTTTCCCAAGAAAAACAGGACTGCAGCTCAACGTATGACAACTATAGGGGTTAAGTTGCCACTATGTAGATATGATTCATCTTTGTGTTTCCCAAAGTGCTGTAGGACTACCACTGGCAGAATATGAGCCTATTACTGTTGGCACACAGCCAAGGCTTTGTGCCTCCATAACCCCTTCTATTATCCTGTATAATTTACTCCAAGCACTACAGGCGTTGTCAGCTGTAAGCAGGAAGAGTCCCCTCAGTTCCCTGTTTCACCTTCACTACTGTCCCCTCAGTTCCATGTGTCACATTTATTATGTTCCCTCAGTTCACTGTGTCACCTTCATTACTGTCCCCTCAGTTCCCTGTGTCACCTTCATTACTGTCCCCTCAGTTCCTTGTGTCACCTTTATTAATGCCCCCTCGGTTCCCTGTGTCACTTTCATTACTGTCCTTTCAGTTCCCTGTGTCACCTTCATTACTGTCCTTTCAGTTCCCTGTGTGTGTCTTACCTTTACTAATGTCCCCTCAGTTTCCTGCGTCACCTTCATTACTATCCCCCCACTTCTGTGTCACCTATATTACTATACCTTCACTTACCCATGTCACCTTTTATTACTGTCCCCCAGTTTCCTGTGTCACCTTTTATTACTATCCCCTCACTTCTCCGTGTCACCTTCATTACTGTCCCCGTTTCCTGTGTCACCTTCATTACTATTTCCTCAGTTAGTGTGTCACCTTCATTACTATCCCCTCACGTCTTTGTGTCACCTTCATAACTGTCCGACCGTTTTCTGTGTCACCTTCATTACTATTTCCTCAGTTAGTGTGTCACCTTCATTACTATCCCCTCTGGTGAGGTCTTTCATTGGGGAGGAGGAGGGAGAAGAAATCGAGCAGCCGATCTGAGCAGTGCAGCAGCCAGCTGCACACAGAAAACAACATCAGCCAGTGCTTGCTGCAAGTCACACCCCCTCCCTCTGCATGCCGCCGGGCTCCGGAGTCGGACCAGAGAGGGAGAAGGTGGGCTAGTGCGTGGAAACTCACTGGAGCTAAGCAGCACTAGGCGTGGACCTCGCTCAACCTCACTCTGAGTCTGTGTGTGATGACACTGGTTGCTAGATGCCAGGCGGGGGGGCCGTCCTAGCAACCAGTTCTGGCAATATAGCTGGTAGGGTGGCTGTGTCCTCTATTTTATTCCAGGACACTGTATTGTCCCGGAATGAAGGTGCCCGGGACCCAGGACAGACATACCAATTGTGGGACAGTTGAGGGGCAATCTGGGACACGTGGGCACCCTACCTTCCAGTGCAGCTGCCATTTTCTGAAAGTCCAACATCCAATGTATTCTTTATATCCTTTACTTTAAAGGGAGGAATTTTTTTTTTTTTTTGTTTCAATAATTTTTATTAGAAAGTTTTGTAAAAAAGTACAACAATACAAATATAAAAGCAAGGCACAATGCCATACATGGAAAACATGAGAACGGCCCCCGCGTAGGAGGCAATAACATAAACTAACGGCATCAAACAGATAAAGGGTCCATGATGATAGAGGCTGTCAATCTGTGAAAACATATTTCTCTTACGTCCTCCGACAGTCGCCGCCTCTTCATATTCGTCACATATGGGGTATTAGACTTTGCTCCGAAGGAGTAGCTAGGCAACAGAATATGTTAACAATAAAGCTTTAACATATCCCACCCTCAAGGGGTGGTCCCCTCAGTCAATACCCTCCTACTTCCTGCAACCATATCTCAGTTTTAATGTCTAGCTTGTCAGGAGTGGCTGGCTCTCTCTGTGCTGGGACTTTCTGTCCCAGACTCTTTCTTCTTTTTAATATTTTGTTTGAGTTTTTCTCTCTACCTTTAATTAGCTGTTATTTTGTCAGCGTTAGTTAGTTCTTCGGACGAAGAGGATCATGCAGACTGGGTCTCGGGCTGATCCCCCTGGTCGCAGGTCGTGGGTCAGTGGCTTCCCAGTCTGCCATCGAGCGTTCAGCCAGGTAACGCTCCTGGCATGGTGAACGACCCATCCCTGTTCGGTGCAGGGATGATTGGTGAGGTGGCTACCTCACTGGACGCTGTGCGGTTTCTTAACCCCCATTTTGTGCGTCTTGAATTGCGACTCTCCCTGCCTCATGTGCAGCGGCTTGTTCGCCTGTGCGGGTCCCCCACGCCATGTGAGGTAAGTGTATTTATGTGGGGACCTGTCTGTCTGGGGGGGTGTCAGTCTGGGACTGTGTAACCTGCCTTTATTCACACTGCTTGTCTCCCTATCTCTCGGCTGCATGCTGTGGGCTGCAAGGGGGGGGGGGAGCTGTATGACACTGTGTGTGTCAGACTGGGCAGTGTGAGAAGCTGTGTGCTGTGGGGCATGTTTTTTTTGGCATGTTTGGGCATATACAGCGATCGCTGCGGCGATCTGACATGTATTCTTATATTGGAATGTAAAGTGTGTTTTAATGCACTGTGGAGCGGCGGTTTCGGCGCCAAACGACGCCATTTTGCCTACACCCGCTCCGGCCGCATGGTTTACATGCATGGCGGCCATTTTCTTGTAGCCTCCATAGGCTTACATAGAGCGCCCTGGCAGCATCACTTCCTCTTTCCAGGAACACCGATCGAGGCAGCAGCAGCGGCGAGGGTCTCCTCAGGTTTTATCCTTCTGTTCTTGCTATCCATTGCCTGTGTTCAGTTTGCATATTCCCTGTGGGGGTCTCATTGTGCTTGAGTGCGGTGCGGTGGGCTGCGCTTGCCGCGCTTGCTTAAAAGGGGCAGTTAACCCTTGGTTGTCTGGCATTACAGGGGCAATGGATTCTCAGGAGGGCAAATTTCCTACTGTATTGGTGGAAAGCCAGGGGACCGCTGTTTCCCCCCCAGGGGGGGATTTAGCCACTATTGTGGCTGGCCTTGCTGCTCAGGTGCAAATGCTGGTGGCTGCTCAATCTACTAAAAGGCCCAGAGTTGCTCTTTCCTCTGATTCTGAGGGTGAAGGTGATGGGGATGTTCTGGCAGGGGCCTCCTTATCGGGGTCCCGCTCCTCTCTTGATCTAGTGGGGTCTGAGGTGGAGGCTGAGGTTGAGGGGGTCGATAATTCTCCCCCTGGCTCGCCTGAAGAGCTTGCAATCATGGATGAGTTGATTGCTTCCATTAAGCAAACGCTGCGTTTGCAGGACGAAGTGTGTCCCCCCGCTGCCTTGGCGGCTTATGGGACGCAGAGAAAACGCAGGACGCCGCAGGTTTTTCCCTGCAATGCTGATTTTCAGCGCGCTGTTAAGGATCAATGGCGCGATCTGCGCAAACCTTTTGCGGTACCAAGTAAATTCAAGCTGCGTTATCCTTTTTCGCCTGCCACTGATGAAAGGTGGTGTGTGCCTCCACCAGTGGATCATGCAATTGCGGTTTTGAACAAAGCCACTGCGATTCCTGCAGAGGGTTCACCTGTTTTCCGTGATGCCACGGATAGGAGACTGGAGTCTCTTGCCCGTCATACTTATTCTGTTACGGGTTCTATGCTTAAGGCTCTGTTTGCTTCTCTCATGGCGGCCCAGGCGATCGCAAGTTGGACGCAGATGCTTAGGCGCGTCCTAGTGGCCGATTCGGCCTCGGCGGCGACCCTGGATATGGTGGATCAGATCCACCAGGGTGTCATGTACCTGTGTAATGCGGACCTGGACCTGATTCCGTTGGCTGCACGTGTGCACAGCGTGGCGGTGTTGTCTCGCCGCCTGGTTTGGTTAAAATGTTGGTCGGTGGACCAATCTTCACGTAAGACCTTAGCCAATCTGCCTTATGATGGGTCTCGCCTTTTTGGGGAGTCCCTGGATGTGTTGATTAAGGGGATCACCGGGGGTAAAAGCACTCTCTTGCCCCATTTCCCCAAGGCTAAGGGGGCTTCTGGGAAGAAGCATGCAAATTTTCGGCCCCCTCAGGGGTCCTTTCGTGCCTTTCGGCCGCACTACAAGGGCAAACCGTTCAAAGGTCAAGGCTCTCAGAAGAAGCCCTGGTCTGGGAAACAGAAGCCCGGCCAATCCGGCCCTGCAGCCCATAACAGTTCGGCCTGAAGGGGCGCCCTCACCCAGTTTTGGGGTGGGGGGACGCTTGCTCGGTTTTCTTCAGCCCTGGTTGGCCCGTGTGCGGGACAGATGGGTTCTGGAAATCGTTCGATCTGGTTACAAGATCGAGTTTCTCTTTCGGCCGGAGAGCAGATTTTTTCCCTCAAATCTTCAACTGTCTCCAGAGCGCTTGCGGGACCTGCACCTGGCGGTGCGGGACCTGAGGGCTTAGGGAGTGGTGGTTCCGGTGCCTCATCGGGACAGGTTTCGGGGGTTTTATTCCAATCTGTTCACCGTGCCCAGAAAGGAGGGCAAGGTTCGTCCGATTCTGGACTTGAAGGCTCTGAACCGCTCTGTGCGGGTTCGCAAGTTCCGCATGGAATCCCTGCGGTCGGTGGTGGCTGCCCTGGTTCCGGGGGAATTCATGGCCTCCATCAATTTGAAGGATGCGTACCTTCACATCCCCATATTCGAGGGTCATCAGAGGTACCTTCGATTTGCCATTGCGGAGGATCACTACCAGTTCGTGGCGTTGCCCTTTGGTCTCGCCTCGGCTCCGCGGGTCTTCACCAAGGTGCTTGCACCGGTTCTGGCATTATTGAGGGCCCAGGGCGTTTCTGTCCTGGGGTATCTGGACGACATTCTGGTTCAGTCTGCGACCAGACAGGGTCTGGAGGAGGACCTGTCTGTCACCATGCAAACTCTGCAGGAGTTTGGTTGGACGATAAATTCTCCAAAGTCGACACTGAGTCCGTCGGTTCGTCTCCCCTATCTGGGAATGATACTGGACTCGGTGCAGGCGAAGGTCTTCCTGCCGGAAGACAAACTCAGGACTCTCCGGGAGGAAGTCAGGTCCCTCAGGGACGTTCCGAACTCGTCTCTGCGGACGTGTATGAGATGTCTGGGATTGATGGTCTCGGCCTTCGAGGCGATTCCTTTCGCACAGTTTCACACGCGGGGTCTCCAAGCGGAGATCCTGTCCAGGTGGGACGGGCGACCTCAATCTCTGGATCTTCAAATCTCGTTGAGTCTTCGCACCAGGGAAAACCTTCTGTGGTGGCTCCAGTCCCCGTTGGTGTCCGGGGGCAAGTCGTTTCGTCCAATATCGTGGACGGTAATCACCACGGATGCCAGCCTGTCGGGCTGGGGTGGAGTTCTGGGCGTTCTGTCCGCTCAGGGGACTTTATCGGAGGGGGAATCTTCCCTTCCGATCAACATTCTGGAATTGCGTGCGATAAGGCTCTGTCTTCATCGCTGGACGGACCGGCTGCAGGGTTGCCCGGTTCGGGTGCAGACGGACAATGCCACGGCGGTGGCCTACATCAACCACCAAGGGGGCACCAGGAGTGCCCGAGCGGCTCGAGAAGTGGCCGACATTCTGTCTTGGGCCGAGACTCATGTCCCGGCGATAACGGCGGTTCACATTCCGGGAGTGGAGAACTGGCAGGCGGACTATCTGAGTCGCCAGACCCTGGATCAGGGGGAATGGTCTCTCCATCCGGCTGTCTTCCAGACGTTGTGCGCGAAGTGGGGTCTTCCAGATGTGGACCTGTTCGCGTCTCGCCTCAACAACAAGGTGAAGAGGTTCGTGGCAAGGACGCGCGACCCTCGGGCAGACGCGTCGGACGCGTTAGTGGCCCCGTGGCATCAGTACAGGCTGATGTACGCGTTTCCACCGATTCAGTTGCTGTCCAGGTTCCTTCGCAGGTTACACTCGGAACGCAACACGGTGATTCTTGTGGCACCGGACTGGCCTCGCCGGTCCTGGTACGCAGACCCCGTGAATCTGGCGGTCGACGCCCCGTGGCGTCTGCCTCTTCGAGACGATCTACTGTCTCAAGGACCGATATACCATCCTGCTTTACAGTCGCTGGCTTTGACGGCCTAGCTGTTGAGACCGAGGTCCTGAAGGAGAGGGGTCTCTCTCCGGAGGTCGTTCATACTTTAATCAACGCGAGGAAGTCTTCCTCGGGGAAGGTTTATTACCGTACTTGGAAGGCCTATTTTGCCTGGTGTGAGTCCAGGGGGTTTTCACCCCGCACGTACTCGGTGTCCCGTGTGCTGTCTTTCCTTCAAACGGGTGTTGATCAGCGTTTGGCGCTGGCTACGATAAAGGGTCAGGTGTCTGCTCTGGCCGTTCTGTTTCAACGTCCCGTGGCTTCCAACCCATTGGTTGGCACCTTTGTTCAGGGTGTGCGGCATCTGGTTCCCCCGAGGCGGGATCCTCTGCCCCCTTGGGACTTGAATCTAGTTCTATCTGTGTTACAACGTGCTCCTTTTGAACAGATCAGGGAGATCTCGTTGTCTATGTTGTCCAAAAAGGTCGCCTTTTTGGTGGCGATCACTTCGGCTCGCAGAGTGTCGGAGCTGGCGGCTTTGTCCTGCAAGTCTCCGTACCTGGTTATTCATTTGGATAAGGTGGTCTTGCGACCTAATCCTTCTTTTCTGCCGAAACGAGTTTCGGAATTCCATCTTAATGAGGATATTGTCTTGCCTTCGTTGTGCACGAAGCCTAAACATCCAAAGGAGGTGAGATTGCACTCTCTGGATGTTGTTCGGGCGATAAGGGTTTACCTTAAATCGACTGAGTCTTTTCGAAAGACGGACTCCTTGTTTGTTCTTCCAGAGGGTCCTCGGAAGGGCATGGCGGCTTCGGCCTCTACCATCGCCAAATGGATCAGGCAGACCATTGAACAGGCCTATGCTTTGCAGGGGAAGGTTCCCCCTGTGCCTGTGAAGGCGCACTCTACTAGATCTCTGAGTACGTCTTGGGCCTGTCGTCATGGGGCTTCTGTAGCCCAGGTGTGTAAGGCGGCGACTTGGTCGACCGTGCACACTTTCACAAAATTCTACAAAGTAGATGTTCAGGCATCGGCGGATGCTTCCTTTGGCCGCAAGGTTCTTAGTGCGGCTGTTCCCTAGGGTCCCTTGTTGGGGACTCCTGGCTGTTGGGATAGGTTTTGTATCCCCTGGTTTTTTTGTCTTTTCCTGGGTTGTTGCTCCTGTTGAGCACTTATTTTTTGCTGTTGCCCAGCTGGTTTCCTTCCTTTGGTAAGGTTCCTTCTTTGATGCGGAGACTGCGTTGCCTTTCGGCGCGGATGCGTTTCCCACCCCTCATGTTTGCACTGCTTTGGGACGTCCCCATATGTGACGAATATGAAGAGGCGGCGACTGTCGGAGGACGTAAGAGAAAACGGAATTTTTGTAAAATCTTACCTGTAAAATTCCTTTCTCTGAGTCCTCCGACAGTCGCCGCCCCCGCCCCTCTTTTGGGGTTTGATTGTATACTCTACTGCTATTCCACTAAAACTGAGATATGGTTGCAGGAAGTAGGAGGGTATTGACTGAGGGGACCACCCCTTGAGGGTGGGATATGTTAAAGCTTTATTGTTAACATATTCTGTTGCCTAGCTACTCCTTCGGAGCAAAGTCTAATACCCCATATGTGACGAATATGAAGAGGCGGCGACTGTCGGAGGACTCAGAGAAAGGAATTTTACAGGTAAGATTTTACAAAAATTCAGTTTTTAGCAATGTGGGAGTATGGGCGCGCTCAAGAGAAACAACTCAAAACATGCACACCTCCCCTCCCCGTCCATCCCCTTCAGCTCCAACTCCACACCATCCTAGACAAAAAAACAATACGGGGGAAGGAAAGTATAGGGGAGTGGGGGGACCCACCGCCTCTGATCCATAGGTCACCATGAAACGTCGTCCCCATGGAGAGACCTATAAACTAGTACCTTGTGGGGGAAGAGAAGAAAGAGAAAGGGAAAGGAGAGAGAGAGAAAGAAAAAAGAAAAGGGGAAGAGGAAAGGGGGTGAGGAAGGGGACACAGAATCAGCGCATTGGATTCCAGCTGGCATAACTAGGTGGCCATCCCTAAGAAAGTACTCGGCCTCCCTCAAGCCTACCCCAGAGGGGCCTCAATGGCCCAAGAGGCTCAAATCAACCCGAGTTGGTCCAGGGGTCTCCCTCCAAATATCGCAGCCATGGGTGCCAAACTTTCTCAAACAGCTTTACCCTGTCATTCAACACTGCCGATAGTCGTTCATTAATCATCAGCCAAGTCAGTTTTGCTCTAAACATTTCAAGAGGTATGGTTGCCGAACGCCAGGACCGTGCTATCACTATTCTTGCTGCCGTAAAAATAAATCGTATAAGCAATTTAGCTCCCCTGGGGGCGTCCGACACCGCCTCCCCCAGCAGCGCCTGTCGCGGGGACTTCTGTAAGTTCACGTGGGTCAGAGAATAAATAAGATCATATATACGTATCCAATAGCGTCTCACTTTCGGGCAAGCCCACCACACGTGAAAAGCCGTACCTCGTTGGCCGCAGCCCCTGAAGCACAGCGGAGAAGCCCCCGGGACATAAGCCGCCACTCACGTAGGAACCATATACCACCGCAAGAGAACCTTATAATTTGCCTCAATAATTGACGTGTTGATAATGGACTTAGAGGCAGCAG
Organism: Pelophylax lessonae; assembly: GCF_965119305.1. Classification (NCBI taxonomy): domain Eukaryota; kingdom Metazoa; phylum Chordata; class Amphibia; order Anura; family Ranidae; genus Pelophylax; species Pelophylax lessonae. Next base: position 311,517,739 of record NC_138770.1, read on the forward strand.
TAGCTAATGCATGCCACTCCGCCAAATCAATTTCCTCCTGCAGGTCCACCTCCCAAGCCTCCATGTAACCAAGCTTATTTGAATCAGAGGATGTCAAGATTGTATAAATTTGAGATATGTGGCCCCTTAATTTGTCATACTGCTCACATAGAAATTCCATGCGAGTTCTACAGACCAGGTCAGACCCCTGCTGCAGAGCCTTAGCATAGTGTACAAGTTGAGCATAGCGATAGCATTCGGACTCTGGCATCTGCAACTTTTCCATCAAGACCCCTTTAGTAAAGAGACCCCTATGGTCACAAACATCCACTATTCGTAGTAGACCCTTGTTCGTCCACCACGAGAACGCCCAAGGCTCAAGGCCCGGGGCGAAGTCAGGGTTTCCGAACAAAGGGGCCAATGGCCTGTGTGGGGACGTAAATTGAAAAGCACTGGAGAGCCTATCCCATAGTCCCAGGGAGAAAAAGAGCGAGGGACACATAATAGCCGGACGGGACCTGGAGGTTAGCCATAGCATGTGAGAGAGCAGGCATGCCCCAACGGACCCAGATTCCATCCGTAGCCACAAGGGCAGTGCTTTCTGAGTGTGAGATCTAATGAGCTGGGCCAACTGTGCTGCATAAAAATATTTTAAAAGGTCTGGGACCCCCAGGCCCCCCCTCCCCCTGGGAGCATAAAGAGTGCGCTTGTTGACCCTTGGCTTTTTGGTACCCCACACAAAGGAGAGCATATTTTTTCTGAAAAGAAGCAACATCCCATTTAGGAAGTTGTATAGGCAGAGTACGGAAGAGGTATAACAGCTTTGGGAGTACAACCATTTTCAAGGAATGGATTCTGCCAAACCAAGATGGAGGTCTAACTTGCCATTGGAGAAGGTCCTCCGAAAGTTGCTTAAACAATGGCAGGTAATTCATGGCATATAAAGTGCGTAGAGAAGGGGTAAGGTCTATCCCCAAATATGGAACTGCCCGAGCCTGCCATTGAAAAGCAAAATTTCGTTTCAGTAGCTCCACAGTGTTATGATCTAGTGAGACATTCAGTGCCCAAGATTTCGCATGATTTACCGTCAACCCTGTGACCCGGGAGAAGTGGCCGAGCAATTTATAAAGATTAGGTAGGAAAACAAGCGGGGAGGACAACAGCAGCAAGATGTCGTCCGCAAAAAGCAGACATTTATTGTCCACCCCCCCCCACACGCGAGGCCCTGAACGTCCCGATGGTGCCGGATGCTAATCGCCAAGGGTTCAAGAGCCAGGACGAAGAGGAACGGCGACAGGGGGCACCCCTGCATAGTACCCCTATGAATCCCCAGTGGGGCTGATCTGTAACCCCTGACCACGACTGAGGCCGGAGGAATTTTATTTTAAATACAACAAAACTATTTGTCACTCCCCCCTAAACTATTTAAAGTGATTGTAAAGTCTTGTGTTTTTTTTTTTTTTTAAATAATATTATATATGTTATACTTACCTCCTCTATGCAGTTGCTTCTGCACAGAGCAGCCCGGATCCTCCTCTTCTCGGGTCCCTCGTTCCTGCTCCTGGCCCCTCCCTCCTTTCAAGGGCCCCCACAGCAAGCAGATTGCTATGGGGGTACCCGAGCAGAGCCGCAGCTCCGTGTGCCCATTCAGACACAGAGCTGTAGTTCGGCGCTGCCCCCTCTCTCCTGATTGGTTAACTGACTTATTGACAGCAGCCAAGGGACTTGTGGACATCGCTGCACAGAAATGGGGCTCAGTTAATTATTAGGGGGTGCTGGGGAGGCTGCTACACACAGAAGGCTTTTTATCTTAATGCATAGAATGCATTAAGATAAAAAAACTTCTGACTTTACAACTCCTTTAACCTTCTATTTTATTACTTTGAACATGCAGTCTCTATATCACACTAAAAATATGGGAAAAACTAAAACTTTATGGCACAAGCAAAGATCCCTACCAGTTTGCATAATACAGGTAAAATGTACTCCTTTACTAAATCAGTTCTGTTGTTTATATTTTGCTGCCACCTAGTGGTAGAATCATGACATAACCCTTCTTTTAAACAAACGCTTTTCGCCTCCTGTGTAAAAGGGAGGTTTTTTGGATATATAGACTTCATACTAGGCTGCCTAATGGATTAAACTTTGAGTGGGATGTTACACATTTCTACTCATAGTTATCCATAGTCTTCCATCCGTGCTTCCCTATACACTCCCCTTACTGTATTTGGGTACAGTATACCCTGGATTTTTGTTCATGTTTTTGTGCACACGTCCATACTATGTGTACTTATTTTTGTACACATTACATTATATATTAAATTTTTGCTTTATTATTTTTATTATTAGTTTTTCATTCCTTCGCCCTTCAGGTGTAGTATTGTGGTTCATAGGGTGTTTTACACTCGTATTTCCACTGCTTGTTGTTTAACAATATATGGAAAATAATTATTTTTCTTTAATAAAAATTTTTCATTAATAATACTTTTGTGTGTTCATCTGTTTACGTATGGCTGTGTGCACATATACGAGTACATCTCTTTTCACTGTTTATGCTCAACAATGTATTATATGTATTTTTGACTTTCCAACGTCATTCTCTCTTTGGATGATATGTGAGTGATTGTCTGCTTCATTTTTGTTTATTTAATTTTGGTTCTCTCTTGTTATCTCAAATTTGCCACTTTATATCTATGTCTATGCATCTTGAAGTTTGTATACACAAACGCTGTTTTCAGCGATATGCTATGCATACATAGATATATACTGTATATACCTTGCTAGGAAACATTTTGTTGTACTCCTTGGTCACTTAATGGTTTTTCTGCTCTTTTTAGGATGAATTTTAAGGATGAATTTTCGTCTAGATTATCTTCATCTGCCTATGATCGATCTTTCATTTTTCGTTTTCTCTTTTTTTCTTTCATCTGTAATATTTAGTGTCTCTGCATGTATATGATGATTCTATTTATTACCGTGTATTATGTCTGTGCAATGCTTGACCTAATGCGGATACATGTGCAAATGTTACCCTATTCATTTATCATTATCATCTTATTATATACACATGAAATTGGGTACTTTATATTTTCAGCTATCTGCCAGATGTTCTTTGATCTTTTTTTCTTCTCTTTTTTTTTTTTGTCTTTTTTTCTTTTCTTCTTTCTTTTCCTTATTTCTTGTCTTTTTCTTCTTTCCTTTTGGATTGTTTTTTTATTATTTTTTGTTTTTATTCTTTTCTGCTTTTCTTTCTCTTTTTTCATGTGGGGTTCACTCTTCTTTCTTCCATGTGTGAAAAAGATTCTTGCCAGAAGCCCATGTTGCAATTAGCTTTCATGGTTAGCAGCCTTTCACTTACCCAATTAACGTTGATTGGTTTTTCCCGTATTTTGGCTGCAGTTTCATTATTTAGTTGGCATCTCCACATGTATCCACACGGTTATGACTAAGCGAACATAGTTTCATGAAACGCGTCAACTGTTTTTTACCCTCCTTTTCAATAAAAGGTTTTTATCATCTACTATCACTCTCAAGTTGGTGTGCGGTTTCCTTCTTCTAATTGTACAGCTGTCGGGACTACGGACCTAACCTGCACCCTTCTGATTGTGAGGATATTTCAACACCAGAGCGGTCTCTATGCTCTCATATCTATTTAACTCAAATAACCACTTGTTACAACCAAGATATGCAGAATACCATCTCTGAATGCACAACACATTGAACCTTGAATCAGATGGACTACAGCAGCAGAAGACCACACCAGGTGCCACTCCTGTCAGCTAAGAACAGGAAACTGAGGCTACAATTTACACAGACTCACAAGAATGGAAATAGAAGATTAGAAAGACGTTGCCTGGTCTGATGAGTCTTGATTCCAGCTATGACATTCAGATGGAAGGGTCAGAATTTGGCGTAAACAACATGAAAGCATGGATCCATCCTGCCTTGTGTCAATGGTTCAGGCTGGTGGTGTTGGTGTAATGGTGTGGGGGATACTTTCTTGGCACACTTTAGGCCCCTTAGTACCAACTGAGGATTGTTTAAATGCCACGGCTTACCTGAGAATTGTTGCTGATCATGTCAATCCTTTTTGTCAGGGTGCCAGGAAACCGAATCACACAAAGATGCAAGTAAAATTAAGTAGTTTATTAGAGCAACAACAATAAACGCACAACAAGAGAGGAGCGAAATCAGGAACAGCCAGGGTCAAGTCCAGAAGCGGGTAGTCATCCAAGCCAGGATCAACTCCAGAAGTGGGTAGTCATCCAAGCCGGGGTCGAGTTCAGAAGTAGGTAGTCATCCAAGCTGGAGTCTAGTCCAGACGCAGGTAGTCAGCCGATGCGGGAACGTAAGCCAACACGGGATCGAGAGCCAGGAAAGCCATCAGCCAAGCCAGGTCATGCACAGAGGAACATGGAGAACAGAAGACTGCTAGCAGTGATGCACCTTGGAGCACAAACACAAGGGCAAGGACTGCAACTCATCAGGTGATATAAATAGTCAGGTGTGCAACATCATCACTGAGCGACGCCCAGGCAACAAGCAAGTGATGATGCAAACAGAGTTTATAAGAGACAGCAGTCTGTACATGTCCAAGATGGCTGCCAACAGGAAGGCAAGGTAAGACCTTGACACCTTTATGACTACAGTGTACCCATCTTCTGATGGCTACTTCCAGCAGGATAATGCACCATGTCACAAAGCTCAAATCATCTCAAACTGGTTTCTTGAACATGACAATGAGGTCACTGTCACCGGATTTCAATCCAATAGAACACCTTTGGGATGTGGTGGAACAGGAGATTCGCATCATGGATGTGCAGTTGACAAATCTGGAGAAACTGCGTGATGCTATTATGTCAGAATGGACCAAAACCTCTGAAGAATATTTCCAACACCTTGTTGAATCTTTGCCACAAAGAATTAAGGCAGTTCTGAAGGCATAGGCGGGTCAAACCCAGTACTAGTAAGGTTTATTTAATTAAGTAGCCGGAGAATGTATTTCTACAGTGTTCCTAGCAGCACATCTGTTAGTGAAGCAAAATGTTGTTTGGTCCAGCTTGGTAACAAGAAACACATGCCTCCCAACTTTTTGAGATGGGAACGAGGAATGCTTATTAGCAAAAGTATGTATGTAGGCATAGGAAACACCCCCTATCACTCCCCCTTAAAGAAGTATTATGCAAAAAATTATAAGTTAAACCCGCAAGTGCTTTTTTTTTTTTTTCACCACTACTGTATGGCTTCTGAAATTTACAAATGCAGCAATTTAGAAAAAGGATAAAAGGTTTAGCACTGGGAAAACTTTTTGAAAGTTAAATAGTGTATTTTTTATACAACTGTAAAGCTCAGACCAAAAGGAGGAGGAAAGAGGTGCATTGGGGTAAATTCACTAATGTTTACCGCATAAAATAATGCGGTCACACGACTCATTTGCATGAATTAACGCATGAGGCAAATTAGGTATATTTCACAAAAAAAAAAATAGCGATTATGCGGTATTTACCACAAAATGAAAAATGTGCTGGTAAATATCGTTTAAAAACCATGTAGTAAGCTCTTAAGTCCAATTCACAAAGGGAACAGAGAGTAAAAAAACATGCAATATTTATCACCAAGGTTTTGCTGGCGGTATCACATGCGGTATTTGTCAAAAACCTGTGTGGTGGTCCCCCCCAATAGTTTTTTGCTAAACAGCGGGCCAGGAATTAAGCCGCCGTGCCCTTAACAACGGATGACTCATCAGCTGTCAGCAGGTTCCCCACTGACAGCTGAATGTAAAGAAAACATGATGGCAATTAGAAATTATGGAAAAAACCCAGCGTGGGGTCCCCCCCCCCAGCCAATGCATACCTGGTCCTTCGGGGGTATTTTAAGGGGAACTCCACGCCAAAATTTTAAAAAAATAAATAAAAATGATGTGGGGACCCCCCAAACATCCATACCAGACCGTTATCTAAGCATGCAGCCTGGCAGGTCAGGAAAGGGGGGTAGGACGAGCAAGCACCCCCCAACCATATCAGGCCACATGCGCCCTCAACATGGGTTTGAGCAAGCGCCCCCCCCACCCCAAAGCACCTTATCCCCATGTTGAATGAACAAAAAGAATGGCAGCACTCCCATGGATGATGCAATTATATTTATTTTGAAGATCAATAAAAGCAAAGCATACAGGCAGGGAGCGACAAGGTGACGTGTTTCACATGACGAGTGTGCTTTATCAAAACCATAATGAAAAAACCCCTGTACATATATATATATATATAAACATCACATGATCATTACATTGATTAACACTGTGATTGAATCCACACCTTCTGATCTTTGTTCCCATTTAAAGCGGTAGTATAGTGCTTTTTGACACTTTTACCTACAGGTAAGCCTATAATAGGGCTTACCTGTAGGTACAAATAATATCTCCTAAACTGGCACGGTTTAGGAGATATTTACAGTGCATGCAGCCGTTCGCGCGAGCGGCGCATGCGCTCTGAAGGTCCGGGGGGACCTTCAATTAAGTTGCCGGGAGCTTGCCGGAAAAATTACTCCCGCTGACGTCATCGCGGCTCCGGCCAATCATCGCGCCGGAGCCGTCTCTTCCGGCCAATCAGCGCGCCGGAGCCGCCGAACCCGGAAGAGACAACGAGGGATCATGGCAGCGACCGCAGCGATGTCCGGGGGTCCGTGTCGGGGCTTCGTTTTAAGGTAAGTTACACATAATGGGCTAGTATGCGATGCATACTAGCTCATTATACCTTTGTCTTGCAGGTTTTTTTTTTTTTTATAGGGTTTACAACCGCTTTAAGAAACCATACCAAATGACGCAACATATGTATACAGAAGGTCTGTTTTCTCAAATATAAGTAAAAATGTATCTGTAAAGAACATGGATATCTAATAAACAACCACAATACAAAAAAAAGAAACAAAAAAAACAAAGAACAAAGTAAAACAAGAAAGAAAAAAACAAAGAATGAAATGAAACAAAGATATAGCAAAAACTCCTATAATAAGGATAACACTCCAAAGGATATGACAAACCTAGCCCATCAATATTTCATTATGTATAATGTATTAAACCATTGGCTATGAATATACTGAATGATGAATAATTTCACTTGAGGCTAGGATAGTAAGATCAATCATAAATCAATCATAAAAGTGGGTCAAAATTTAAGCCTCCTGGAATTCTGGTTTGTAGAGAAAATATCCAGAACACCTCTCGTTTACATAAAATTTTAAAATGATCTCCTCCCCTCCTAGGGGTAACAATTTTCTCTATAACTTGTATCTGTAAAAGAGAGGTGTTACCACTATGATATATATATATATATATATATATATATATATATGTACGGTGGTTGTATTCATTATGGTTTTGCTAAAGCACGCTCCTTGTGTGAAATGCGTCACCTTGTCTCTCCCTGCCTGTATGCCACTGTGCTTTGCTTTTATTGATCTAAATCTGAAATAAATATAATTGCATCGTCGGATTGCTGCATCCTTTTCGTTCATTCTACATGTTATTGCAGCAGTGACAGGGCGTGCACCCCTCCACATGCTTTTATCATTTTTGATTACAGCCTAGCTGACTTACCTGGAACAGCTGAACCCATTCACCTTGTACCCATGTTGATGGGGATAAGGGCCTCTACCCACCACTCTGGGCTGTGTTTGTGGGGGTCTGCAGGGAGGGGGCTTATCGGAATCTGGAAACCCGCTTTAACAAGGGAGCCCCCAGATCCCGCCCCGCGTGAATGAGTATGGCCTACCCATTCACCAAAAAAGTGTAAAAGTGAATAAAGACAGTAGCCAGTTTTTGACAATTCCTTTATTAAAAAATAAAAAAACAATGTTCCTCGATGTAGATCTATCAACAATTACGACGCCCGTGGCACCGTCGACCCAAAAAGAAAAAAGCTCCACTCTCGACCAATGCTCGCACAGTCTGCCTGCTCCGCCGTGTGGCAGTTCTTAAATAGGTAAGGAGCAGGGCCACCCGGCAATGTCACCTGGTGGCACCGCCCCTTGTGATGTCACAAGGGGGTGGTGCCACTAGGTATAATCCACAGGTGGCCCCGCCCTTTACCTATTTAAGATCTGTCACACGACGGAGCAGAGCCCCCCCTGCCCCAAAGCACCCACCCCCCTGGTACAGTTCAGGAGGGGGGAGTGCTCGCTCACCCACCCCCCTTTCCTGACCTGCTGGGTGGCATGCTCGGATAAGGGTCTAGTGTGGATTTTGGGGGGACCCCACATCGTTTAAAAAAAAACATTTGGTGTGGGGATCCCCTTAAAATCCATACCAGACCCGAAGTTCCTGGTATGCATTGGGGGGGCACCCTACGCTGGTTCTTTTTTTCATCATTTTTAATTGCTGGCATGTTTTTTTTATGGCTCATCCTGGTTAAGGACATGGCGGCCAGGAAGCTTCCTGGCTTGCTCCTTAGCTTAATGTGCTTAACCAGCTTAATGTGATAAATGACTGCATTAAAGCGGAGTTCCGGACGAAAAATACTTTTTTTTTAACTAAAAACACCCCTTTAATACTTATCAATCGCCTTTACATTACCACTAATCTCAGATTTATAAGTAGTACAGTATTTGTTGAAATTCTTACTTTTAAAATCGCTTTCTGAGCGTGGCCATCTCTGTTGTGGGCATCTGAAGCTGCTGTGAAAGCCGCTGTGTCCTTCTTCCTGATTGCAGTGCATGAGAGGAGCGGCCGGCGATGCCCATTGCCTCCTGGGATTGATGACAAACATCTCCCAGGACGCAATGCAAAGCCGTAAGTGACGTCCGGGGGCCGTGGCCGCAGAAGGGGGAGAAGGAGGAAGTTGAACAAACTATCCTCTTAAAATAAGGTAAGGGACCCCCAAAAAAATGTAAATGCCCAATTCTTCTTTAGCATACCGATCACTGCTGGAATCAGTAAAGTGTAAAATTAGGGTGGCACTCCGCTTTAAATAATGCGGTAATTACCGCTAAATCGAACAAACACCGCATTCAGTATTTAAAGCAGAATACTTAGTGAATTGCACTTTCAAAACTAATTTACCGCAAGTGTTATTTTACCTCAATTGTTTGGCCATTTTTTTAATCTTAGTGAATTGACCCATTAGTTTCACTTTAGGGACAGTCCATCAAAATCAGGGACAGTTGGGAGCTAAGGAAACATGTAGTAAGGTTTTAGTCTAGGTTCACATTTGTGCAATGTGGAAATGTATACAACCCTTTCACAAGTGTAGTGGTGCCATTAATACGTAATGGCATCCCCACACACCTTGCTTACTGTTATGGATTTTTCTGGTTAAGACACTAAAAACTAAACTAAGTATAATGCAATTGCATGGAACAGATAAAAAAAGAGGACAACAAAACTCAGTTCTGTCCAGTGATCTGTTCTGGATCATATTATTACATTCTATTTTATAGATAAGATAAGAAAGGGGTGGTGTGAGATTTTATTAAAAACCACCAAATAGAATATTGTCACATTTCATATGTTAGCAGCTATCTCTAAAGTTGCAAAATGAAAACTTTGAGAAAGGAGGGGGTAGGATTCCTGCTCAGAGTTCGGTCTATATACAAAATGGATTCTTTTGTTCTTGAATGAATGAAACAGTACATTTATTTGTCACTAATGCGCATGCCAAAGCACCATGCATTATGGTGTGGCTCGGGTCATGCACTTCTTTTGTGCATTTTCATGCCTAGGGCAGCCTATCACAAAAAATAGGCTGCCCTAAACACGATGTGAGAAATTACGCAAAAACTGCCCTAGATACGCTGCCCTACACGCTATGTGCAAAATTGTGCATACTCTGTTTCATCTGCATAGGTGTAAATAGAATCTTAAAGCGCAACTACACTTTCTCTGTCGCTCATTGACAGACGCAGAATCCATATCTTGATATCCGTAGGGTATTACTGCCCCCTACAGGAGGCAGAATAGGCAGAAAAAAAAGTTCTGGCTACACCTATGGGCAGTCCCAGGGGCTATACCCTCTCTCTCCCTGCTATAGGATGTCAGTTTTTTTCTGCCTAGTCAGGAGTAAGGACCTAAGTTCCTTGCTGGGATCTCTGGTCCTGGCAAGCTTTTTTAGATAATTCCTTTTTTAGCTAGCTTTTTTTCTCTGAATGGTTCCTGTGAGATCTACAAGCAATTATGCCGGATCTGGGCGACGGGCTGGATGCTGAGATCCAGTGGTCACCCCAGCCGGCCTATGAGCACGTGCAGGCCCTTGCTCCGCGCTGGGTCGGCCGTGACATAGTCCCACTGGACGGGGACTGGCCCGCTGGTTAAACGTCCTGCCAGGTCGCAGCATTCCTTTTGGCCGACAACCCCCCCCCCACCGAGCGGCGAGGGGTTTTGTCTGGAGTGGCGCCCGCACTGTTCCGGCATGGTGAGTAAATGTTCCCCCCCTTTTCCTCATGGCTGGCTCTGGGGTGGACGCGGGCCTCTCCCTGGGACGGTCGGACCCTCATTTCTCTGGGTTTCCCTCTGTTTCCCTGTCACCCCCCCCTGTGGTGTATGTATGTGTGGGGTGGCTGGCTGTTCATGCAGGCCGCTAAGGGGACGGGGTGTCCCGACGGTGCAGACGGCTGTTGTGCGGGGGGGCTTCCTTCCTGGCTCCCCAGGGCCTACCTGCCGATCGATCGTCAGTCAGTTCACCCCCTTTCCCGCTGCAGCGCACGGGGCCACCATTTTCCTGTAGCCTCCTCGTGTTGTTCATAGCGGCGGCCATCTTGGTACACCCAGCTCGTTTTTTCTCTCAGAGCTGGGCTTCAGTGGGAGTTCCTGGAGGCGTTTGAGGGGGTGGAGCCCCTCCCTAGATCCGGGCACATCGCTCCACAGGCCGTTCTTTTCATGCAGACAGCGCTGCTGAGCGGACCTCTGGGACACTTCTGGTGCATTGCGTGGGTGGTGAGCCTTTGGGGGTCTCTTTCTCTCTCTGCGGGGGTTTCTAGGCAGGCTGTCTGGCCACTGGGGGACGCTGTAGCGCTGGGAGACATTTTTTTAAAAAAAAATTTTCGTCTTGTCATAATTTGCTGACGGGTTCCTCTGGTGTACCATGGACCCTGCTGCACGTGTCCCCACCTGATCCCCTTGAGGTGGCCGCAGGGCCCTCCGATCCCCAGCTCACCATTGATGTGCTTTCGGCGGTCCTGGAGTCCTTTGTGTCCCGGGTGGAGGTGGCCTGTCAGGGGCGGGGGGCTAAAAAGCGACCCCCGCCTACCCCTGTCTCGTCTGATGCCTCAGATTCTGAGACAGTCGCTGCTGACGCGGGTCTCCCCTCGGGGGCTGCTGTCTCGCGCCCTGTATCCTCTGATAGTGAGGATGACCTTTCCGCCTCCGCTGTCGCGCAAGACAAGGAGCTGGTGGACGCGCTGATTGTGTCAGTCTGGGAGACCCTAAAGCTGGAGGATGCAGCTGCGGCTGCGACTGATACGCAGGTTGCCTTTGGCACTCGCAAGCCCTCCAGGGTGACAAAGGTTTTCCCTTTTCCCACATGCTTTGACGATATCATTAAGAAAGAGTGGGTCTGTCTGAAACGCCCCCCTGGGATGCCTAAACGGATTGCAAGGTGCTACCCGTTTGAAGAGTCCCTCCTTAAGAAATGGATGGTGCCGCCTTCGGTGGATCCGCCGGTCTCCAGGCTAAATAAGGCTACTGTTATCCCGGTGGAGGATTCCCCGTCATTTAGGGATCCGGTTGATCGTAGGGCTGAATCTGTGCCCCGCACTATGTTCTCCCTGGTGGGGTCGGCCTTCAGGCCAGTGTTTACCATTGCTCTGGTTTTCGCAAACATTGATGGAATGGGACAAGTTTTTACGCCGTGATCTGGAGGGGAGAAGCCTCCCCCCTGCCGTGGCGGAGTTGCTGGATCAGATGGTGCAGGGGCTGCAGTTTGTTTGTGAAGCCGCGCTGGATACTGCTCCACTGCTGGGGCGTTTGTCGTTTTCGGCGGTGGTCCTCCGGCGCATGCTATGGTTGAAGTGCTGGTCGGCGGATCAGGCTTTTAAAAAAGCCTTGACTGATCTCCCTTTTCAGGGGGATCACCTGTTTGGTGCTACCTTGGATGATATTATAAAAGGTCTCACCGGGCAAGAGCCCCATTCTCCCGCAGGCTGCCAAGGGTAAGGAACCTCGTCGCAGACGGGGACCCTCCTTTTCAGCCCACAAGTAGTTTTTTCGTTCCTCCGGGGTGGGCGACAAGGCGAAGCCCTTCAAGGTCCCCTCGGGGGGTTTCAAGAGACCCTGGTCTGGTAAGCAGAAATCCGGTTCTTCCAGACCTGCGGACAAGTCTGCTTCGGCCTGAAGGTGCGCCCCCACCTATGTCAGGGGTGGGGGGCGTCTTTGGCGGTTCACGGACACGTGGCTCTCCAGGATTCAAGACAAATGGGTTCACGAGGTCATACGGTCGGGATACAAGACCAAGTTTTGGTCAGTTCCACCAGAAACGTTCTTTCCTTCCAATGTGCAACTGTCCCCGGATCGACTAAGGGCTCTGTTGGGGGCTGTACAGGACTTGGTACAACAGGGAGTAATAGTTCCGGTTCCCTGTGGGGAACGTTTTCAGGACTTTTACTCAAATCTGTTCACGGTGCCCAAGAAGGAGGGCAAGGTGCGTCCAATTCTGGACTTAAAGGCACTCAATTGCTTTGTCCGGGTGCAAAAATTCAAGATGGAGTTCATTTGCACGGTGGTGGCTTCCCTGCATCAGGGGGACTTTCTGGCCTCCATAGACATCAAGGATGCCTATCTTCACATTCCCATTTACGCAGGACACCAAAGTTTTCTGCGCTTTGCTGTGGGAGAGGACCATTATTAGTTTGTGGTGTTACCCTTTGGTCTCGCCTCTGCTCCCCGGGTCTTCACAAAGCTTTTGGCTCCAGTTCTGGCGCTGTTGGGCCAGCGGGGCATATCGGTCCTGGGCTACCAGGACGACCTCCTCCTCCGTGCGGAGTCTCCGCAGGCTCTGTTGTCAAACTTGGAGATCACCATGACCTCTTTGGAAGAGTTCGGGTGGCTTGTGAACCTGCAGAAGTCATCCCTGGTTCCCTCCAGGAGGCTGTACTATCTGGGCCTGACATTGGATGCGTCCTTGGCCAAGGTGTTTCTCCCTGCGGAGAAACTCCATAAAATACAGTCGGCGACTCAGCTGTTTCTGTCCGCCAACTGGTCGTCTCTTCTGACCTGCATGAGGGTCTGTGCGACTGATTGTGTGTATCCGTGCTCTGCGACTGATTGCTGTGTAACCGTGCTCTGTGAGTGATTACTGTTTAACCGTGCTCTGCGACTGAGTGCTGTGTAACCGTGCTCTGCGACTGAGTGCTGTGTAACCGTGCTCTGCAAATGATTGCTGTGTAACAGTGCTCTGTGACTGATTGCTGTGTAACTGTGCTCTGCGACTGATTGCTGTGTAACTGTGCTGTGACTGATTGCTGTGTAACTGTGCTCTGCGACTAATCGCTGGGTAACCGTGCTCTGCGACTGATTGCTGTGCAACCGTGCTCTGCGACTGATTGCTGTGTAACCGTGCTCTGCGACTGATTGCTGTGTAAACGTGCCTTGCGACTGACTGCTGTGTAACTGTGCTCTGCGACTGATTGCTGTGTAACTGTGCTCTGCGACTGATTGCTGTGTAACTGTGCTCTGCGACTGATAGCAATCTACGCTCGGTGACTGTGACTGAATGACCGTGCTCGGCAACTGATAGCGACCTGTGACTGACTGACTGTGCCCTGCGACTGACTGTGCCCTGCGACTGACTGTGCCCTGCGACTGGCAGTGCCCGACGGTTCCCTGTGACTGACTGAGCCTACTCTGCGACTGAGTACCTGGGAAGACTGGTGAGTATCTTTGCGACTGGTGAGTATCTTTGCGACTGGTGAGTATCTTAGCGACTGGTGGGTTTATTAGCGACTGGTGAGTACCCCAGGTTTAGTACCAGGGGAGATAGAGGTAGTGTAGGTAAGGAATAGCAGGTCATTAACATTATCCCCATAGAGTAGTGGGTAATAATGTCCGGCAGGATTGCGGATGCCACTCAGTGCACTTCTTGCTGCATGTATGCGTTCCTTGATGAACCAATCGAGGGCGAATACTGCTGTGCAGGATGTGAGCGACTTGTTGCTCTGGAAGCCCACATCCTGGATCTAGAAAACACAGTGGCAACACTGCGTTGCATCAACAACCTGGAAAGGAGCTTGGACATTACCCATCAGGCGCTGGCAGGGGCCAGCATAGAGGATGAAGGAGTAGACGCAGGCATCAGTGGTAGGAAGCTGGGTGACCGTTAGGAAGGGTAGTGGGAAGAGTGTCAGGAAGGCCAGTCCTGAGTTGGTACACCCTAACAAATTTGCCAAATTGCAGGTTGAGGCTCAGGGGTGGCAGTGCTGGAGCAGGCGCCCTCCCCCAGCTGCCAGGGGAGTGGCGGCTCCAGGAGGAAGGGGGGCCGAGATTCAGGAAAGGTTAGACAGGTTGTGGTAGTTGGGGACTCAATCATCAAGAGGACAGAGAGGGCAATCTGTCAAAGATCGCGGTAGCCGAACAGTATGTTTACCGGGCGCTCGAGTTCGGCACATCGCGTATCTGGTAGACAGATTATTGTGCAGGACTGGGGATGACCCAGCGGTCATGGTGCATGTGGGCACTAATGACAAAGTAAAAGGAAGGTGGTGGATCCTAAAGAACGATTTCAGGGACTTAGGTAATAGATTGAGGAATAGGGCCTCCAAGGTGGTTTTCTCTGAAATACTGCCTGTACCTCGAGCCACACAGGAGAGGCAGAAGGAGCTTAGGGAACTTAACAAGTGGCTGAGGAATTGGTGTAGGAAGGATGGGTTTGGGTTCCCGGAGAACTGGGCTGACTGCTCAGTCGGCTACCGGCTCTTTAGTAAGGATGGGCTGCACCTTATTGGGGACGGTACAGCTCTTTTGGGGAGAAAGATGGCCACCAAGTTGGAGGGGCTTTTACACTAGGAGACGGGTGTAGCGGGGTTAAATATGCCTAAAGATACTGTTTGATATGTGAGAAGGAACTAGGCTCCCTCTAGTGGTAGCTGCATGGAATTTCCCGGGCTGTGACTTCCTTTTGGTGAGATGAAGAAACTACATCTCCCATGCTGCTTTGCAAGATCCAGGGTGCACGGCTGCACCGCACGGCACTATGGGGGAAGTTATTTAAAGGAAGAGAGAGGCTAAGCCCGGGGGGGGGGGGCGCCTTTCTGCGCTGGACTCTGAGGAACCAGCGAGCGAGAGTGGAGGACTGATGCTGGATATTGGGCCAAAGCCTCTTAGCCTGGAGGGACGACGTTGAACCGTCCCATCTCAGGCACGAGGCATATTCCTGGAGGTCAAACTGCTGTTGACAGAGACCGGAAGTCATCCGCCAGAAGGACCTCGCGCGGCTGGCACATAGCCAAAGGACTGAGACCGCAGTGGAAGCGCGCGAAGGGGAAACTTCTGTTGGTGAGAGGGCACATGCCCAATAACTGACTTTATCTGCCGAAGAGATAGTTTTATCTACAGATAGCGGTAGCGCAACAGGAGGTGATAAAACCCCGGGGTTTATCAGCATACTCTCTCAGGAGACTCATAGACAAACAATAAGATCTGAAAAGGAGTCGCCAGAGGCTTATCTCTCTTACAGAAGTTATTGCTCAGTTACGCAGACACCCTGCGGTGACAACTAACAGCTTGTTGTTTTTCTCTCTCTTGATCTTCATTTCCTAAATTTGGATTACAAATGAGCTCTATTCAATAACCTTGCTAGCGAAGATCAACAAGAAAGAAGAGAACTCTGGGGGAGGGATTCAGATAGGCCTACCTATCTGGTACTGTGTCTAGCCTTAATGGAGGAGGAGTGTGGGGGTATTCTTTTATCTTTTTAAAGTTGTTTTAAATAACCTTCTATGGACTTGTATTGTATTGTATTGTATCTCCCCTATTCAATTTGATATATAGTAAACTAAGTTTGGTTAATTACAATCCTGTGTGCCGTTCCATTGTGTCACCCAGAAGGACTACCATTCAAGAAGGTAACAAGGTATTGTTACATATTGAAGTATTGTATTCCAATCTGTGTATCCATTTGATAGTTTAGTCCTATTCTGGGTCAGTTGTGCCTGAGGAGGGATCGAGCCAATTTGATTGGGTTGTTAGGCAGGGTGTAGACCCAATAATGTAATCAGCAGCTCCTGCGGGGGTGGTGCTACACGGGGGTGTGGGCTCAGAAGTAGAGTCAGTCAGGAAGGAGCAAAGGACTGAAGGCAGTAGTAGAGTCAGCAGTGACCGTAGTTCAATAACGTCAATTGGGGGGTCTGTGAGGGAAAACCTCAGACCAAACAGGAATAAACATAATCACCATTCACGATTAACTTCCACAAAACTAAGAGGGGTATATGCTAATGCCAGGAGCCTAGCTAATAAAATGGATGAGTTGGAAATGTTAGTACATGAGGAGGACATAGACCTTGTGGGAATAACGGAGACTTGGTTCAACCACTCACATGACTGGCTGGCCAATATCCAATCAATGGTATTCGGTGTACTGGAAGGACAGGGTAGGAAAAAGAGGGGGAGGGGTATGTCTCTATGTCAAGAACAATGTAAAGGTGATAGAGAGGAGTGACATTACGGAAGGGATGAGTATGGAGTTAGAATCCGAGTGGGTAGAACTCCATAGGGAAGGAGAAAAGGGAAAAGTAATATTGGGGGTTTGCTATAGGCTACCCATCCAAAGGGAGGAGGTAGAGCTGGAATTTTTAGCACTATTGGGTAAAGTGGCAAAACTGGGATCAGTCATCATATTGGGGGACTTCAATTATCCCGACATTGACTGGGAAGAGGGGACTGCACACTCACAAAAGGCCCGTCTATTCACGGAAACCTTACAGGATAACTACATGTCGCAGTTGGTGGACTCTCCTACTAGAGAAAACGCAGTCCTGGATCTATTGATCACTAATGACCCAGACCTAATCTCGGAGGCAGGAGTCCAGGACAACCTGGGCTCTAGCGATCACAGGATGATCACATTTAGAGTAAATAACAATATAACAAGGCAAGAGGGGAACATAAGAACCCTAAACTTCAGAAGGGCAAACTTTCCAAAATTGTACTCATTGATGGAAAGGGTAAACTGGGACCAAACCCTGGGATCACTGACCACGGAGGAAAAATGGGAATGCTTTAGGAACATATTAAGCAAATGCATCTTGCAGTGCATTCCTATGGGAAATAAATTTAGAAGAGACAAAGCCAAACCTGGCTGGCCAAACCGTAGCGTTAAAAAACTTATTAGGGGAAAAAAAATGGCCTTCAAGAAATATAAATCAGAGGGCCCAGTATCGGCTTTCGAGCAATACAAGGAGGCAAATAAGAAAAGTAAATACGAAATCAAAATGACTAAAATCAACTTTGAGAGACAAATAGCGGAGGATAGTAAAAAAAACCCAAAGAAATTCTTTAAATATATCAACAGCAAAAAAACTAGGGCAGAGCATATTGCACACATAATTAACGATGATGGGAGGATGGTTACAGTGGACACTGAAAAGGCAACCGTGCTGAATGATTTTTTCTCGTCAGTCTTTACACAGGAAAAGGAGGGGTACACTGACCATGACTGTATTGTTAGTAGTAATACACAGGACTTGCCACTATGGCTAACAGAGGGTGTAATCAGGGAAAGGCTGGATAAACTTAACACAAACAAATCACTAGGCCCGGATGGCGTACATCCGAGAGTTCTCAAGGAACTCAGTAAGGTTATATCTAAACCACTGTTCCTGATCTTTGCTGAGGGTTTATTCTTGGATACGGAACTGGCTAAAAGGGCGTGTCCAAAGGGTGGTAATAAACAGCGCATACTCAGACTGGTCTGAGGTGGTAAGCGAGGTCCCCCAAGGCTCAGTCCTGGGACCAACCTTGTTCAATTTATTCATAAACAGCATTGAGGACGGGATCAGTAGTTCGATATCAATTTTTGCAGATGACACAAAATTGGGCAGGGCAATAACTGCTCAGCATGAAGCAGATATCCTACAGAATGACCTGGACAAAATAAGGGAGTGGGCAACGACATGGCAAATGAGGTTTAATGTGGAGAAGTGTAAGGTTTTGCACTTGGGGACTAAAAACGTAAAAGCACAATACACGTTGGGGGGGGGGGGGCCCTTGGGGGAGTCGAGAATGGAGAGGGATCTGGGAGTCTTGGTTGATGATAGATTGGGCAATAGCATGCAATGTCAAGTGGCGGCTGCCAAAGCCAGCAGAATATTAGCATGCATAAAGAAAGGGATGTATTCCAGAGATAAGACGCCTGAGGGGGGACATGATAGCAATTTATAACTATCTCAATGGGGATCTCGGCATAGAAAAACAGCTATTCAGTCGAACGGATTGCATGAGGACTCGAGGGCATACAATGTGATTAGAGGAGAAGCGTTTTAACCTCAGGCAACGTGGGGGGTTCTTTACTGTTTGGGCTACAAGATTGTGGAATTCTCTACCACAAGAGGTGGTTTCTGTGGGAAGTATGGTGGCTTTCAAAAGACTCTTAGACGTACATCTCAAGGATCTGAACATTCAGGGCTATGTGAGATGATTACAGCCACACACACCTATACAGGTTGAACTGGATGGACTATTGTCTTTATTCAACCTCACCTACTATGTAACTATGAGGGTTCTGGGACTGATGGTGGTGTCTTTCGTGGCAGTACCTTTTGCTCAGTTTCATACGAGTACCCTCCAAAAGGAGATCCTTCTCAAATGGAACCGGAATCCCGATTCCCTGGACAAACAGGTCCGACTGAGCGAGCGGACCAGGGAGTCCCTGGTTTGGTGGCTTCGGTCTCCGATGCTCAGTCGGGGGAAGTCATTTCTTCTGATCGATTGGAAGATTGTCACCACAGATGCCAGTCTATCCGGGTGGGGAGGGGTTCTCGGGAGGCTCTCTGCTCAGGGACTCTGGTCCCTGGAAGAATCCAGGTTGCTGATAAATGTGTTGGAACTGAGAGCGATCAGGCTTTGCCTGGTTCACTGGACCGAGCGTCTTCAGGGCTGCCCGGTGCGGATTCAGTCGGACAATGCCGCGGCCGTGGCTTATGTCAATCACCAGGGGGGCATCAAGAGTGTTCTGGTGGCCGTGGAAGTGGCTGGCATCCTTCGCTGGGCAGAACGTTTTGTTCCGGCTCTCTCCGCGGTTCACATTCCAGGCGTGGAAAATTGGCGGGCGGATTTTCTCAGCCGTCAGACCGTGGATCAAGGGGAACCCCGGATGTGGATCTGTTGGCGTCTCGGCTCAACAGGAAGGTGCAGAGGTTTGTAGCCCGCTCCCACGATCCTCTGGCGGATGCCACAGACACGCTGGCTGCCCCATGGGGACAGTATCAGCTGCTGTATGCATTTCCTCCTCTCAAGTTGCTGCCGAGACTTCTTCGCAGGATAGAGGCGGAAGGAATTCGGTCATTCTTGTGGCACCAGACTGGCCTCGTCGGGCCTGGTACGCCAACTTGGTCAGGCTGGTCGCAGACGCTCCTTGGCGGCTTCCTCTCAGGGAGGATCTGCTGTCTCAGGGGCTGTTCTTCCATCCTGCTTTACGGTCGCTGGCTTTGACGGCCTGGCTGTTGAGAGCCAGGTGCTGAAGGACAGGGGATTGTCTGCTTCAGTTATTCCTACTCTGCTTAAAGTGAGGAAAGCAAGTTCTAGAAAGATCTATCATTGTACATGGAAGTCTTATATTGCGTGGTGTGAGTCCCTCGGGGTTCCTCCACACTCTTACTCGGTGGCTCGGGTCTTGGCCTTCCTTCAACGGGGGGTTGAGCAGAAGCTGGCCTTGAGCACTATCAAGGGTCAGGTTTCTGCCTTGGCGATTTTCTTCCAGAGGCCCCTGGCCACTCATTCCCTGGTGCGGAATTTCATCCAGGGGGTGCGGCACCTGGTTCCTCTGGTGCGCTCGCCCTTACCGCCCTGAGACCTTAATTTGGTGTTGTCGGTTCTCCAGAAGCCTCCCTTTCAAAATATTAGGGAGATTCCCCTGCTTACCCTATCCCAGAAGGTGGCCTTTTTGGTGGCTATCACTTCTGCGCGCAGGGTGTCAGAACTGGCTGCGTTGTCCTGTCGTTCCCCCTATCTGGTGGTTCATAGCGATAAGGTGGTTCTTCGTCCGAATCCGTCCTTCCTTCCTAAGGTGGTTTCCGGTTTTCACTTGAATGAGGACATTGTGTTACCTTCCCTGTGTCCTAAGCCCAGTCATCCTCGGGAGTTTGCGTTGCACTCCTTGGATGTGGTTCGGGCAATCAGGGTGTACTTGGCTACTACTGACTCCTTTTGTAAGTCTGATTCGCTTTTTGTGATCACGGATGGCCCTAGAAAAGGGTTACCTGCATCTGCCGTGACTATCTCCAGATGGATCAGGCAGACGGTGGTGCAGGCTTATTCTATTAAGGGTCAGGTTCCTCCGTTCCCTGTTAAGGCGCACTCTACACGGGCTCTTAGTGCTTCCTGGGCTTTCCGCCATCAGGCGTCAGTGCTTCAGGTTTGCAAGGTGGCTACCTGGTCGTCTGTTCATACCTTTACTAAGTTTTATAAGGTTGATGTGCTGGCATCGGCGGTTCCCTCTTTTGGCCGCAAGGTTTTGCTGGCTGCTGTTTGAGGGGACCCTTGGTCTACCTCAGGGGTTCTGTTTTGTTTTTCAGGTGGGTCTCATCTTCTTGTTTCGATGAGTCCTCTGTTCTTCTGGTTGGCTCTGTTTTGGCCTTCTGAATTGGGTTCTTCTGTTATCCCACCCCTCATTTATGGCACTACTTTGGGACATCCCTACGGATATCAAGATATGGATTCTGCGTCTATTAATGAGCGACAGAGAAAACTGGATTTTTGACTTACCGTAAAATCCTTTTCTCTTAAGCTCATTGACAGATGCAGTACCCGCCCCTCTATTTTGAGTTGGGTTGGTATGATTTCTCTGACACTGCTTTGTTACATAACTGACATCCTATAGCAGGGAGAGAGAAGGTATACCCCCTGGGACTGCCCATAGGTGTAGCCACAACTTTTTTCTGCTAATGTCCTACTCCTGTAGGGGGCAGTAATACCCTACGGATATCAAGATATGGATTCTGCGTCTGTCAATGAGCTTAAGAGAAAAGGATTTTACGGTAGGTCAAAAATCCAGTTTTGTTAAGAAAAAAAAACATTCCCCTCTGGGTGATCTCTGTACATTGCAAGGATTATAACAAACATTGTTGCAGATTCCTACCTTTTGTTATTCTGAAGAAATCATTGTTTGTTCCTCTGTGCCTGTTCCTCTGTGCCTCTGTGTTGAGTGGGTCTAATGGCAGTGGTTTCATAACTATCTATTAGCTGTGGCAACTGCAGGGCTCTAATGAGGAAATCTGCTGGGTCTGCATCCCTTTAGACGTGTTCCTATTAGGAGTATCTCACAAAAAAAATTACATTTTTGTTGCAGGGGATGCCAGAAATCTGCCTTGTATCTTAGGCAGACCTCTGGGAAAATTGGTGAGCCAATCACTCAAGGAGGAAATTATGTTTCTGGGGTGTGGTCCGTACACATTCTGTGTACAGAACAACTCCAGGCAGCCATATTGCATTGCATTTTCAGAAAATTACAACAGCTGCAGATTGAAAAGGAAAGGTCATTTTTAATAACATTTAATTACAATATGATATTCTTCTTTTTTATTTATTTGCTATTTTTTCCCCACGAAAGTGGAGTTACCCTTTAAAGCCAGTCAGAGCATATTGTAAAAAATGACATTCACAACTCTTATCAGCCATAAAATGAATTCATGCTGAGATTAAATAAACAGATATAGAAGTTGCATATCTTACAGACTCCTAGATGTTCTCATGGTGGGGATGCCCAGAAATCTGTGAGCTTTATGACTATTTTATCTGTTCATTTTATCTGAATTTGTTATATTGCTGATAATAGTTGTGACTGTCATTTTCAACACTCTGTGCTAACAGATTTGAACTGCTTTTAGATGGGATGATATAGCAATTTAAACTAACATTTTTTATTATCATAGGAATATATGGTATACTTAGGTGTGCGCATGGGGTGTGCCAAGTGTGCCTGGGCACACCCCAATCACCCTGTGTGGCGCAGATTACCCTTGATATTTCAGCAAAGCCCCCTAATGTCTCCTAAAAATTTGTAAAAAGTTAACTAAAGAAAAAATAATAAAAAATACTTCTGACACCAGTCTCTGCCCTGCTGACACCATCCACTGCTCTACTGACACTGTCACACATGCATGTGTTTGAACTTTGAGGTGCACACTCCGATGCACTGACACCATCCACTGCTCTACTGACACTGTCACACATGCATGTGTTTGAACTTTGAGGTGCACACTCCGATGCACTGACACCATCCACTGCTCTACTGACACTGTCACACATGCATGTGTTTGAACTTTGAGGTGCACACTCCGATGCACTGACACCATCCACTGCTCTACTGACACCGCCACACATGCACGTGTTTGAGCTTTGAGGTGCACACCCTAAAGTACTGACACCATCCACTGCTCTACCGACAACGTCACACATACACGTGTTTGAGCTTTGGGGTGCACACTCCAATGCACTGACACCATCCACTGCTCTACCAACACCCTCACACATGCACGTGTTTGAGCTTTGAGGTGCACGCTCCAATGCACTGACACCATCCACTGCTCTACTGACACCGTCACACATGCACGTGTTTGTGCTTTGAGGTGCACACCCTAAAGTACTGACACCATTCACTGCTCTACTGACACCGTCACACATACATGTGTTTGAGCTTTGAGGTGCACACCCTAATGCTATAGGCTGTGCACATCTATGATGGTATCTATATTGTTTACCTTACTTTTTACGTTTAAATAGGAGATGGGTTTGTTGCAGTCAGTAAACAGTGTTGGTTTTTTATTGTGAAGCTTATTATTATATGGGGGGAGGGTTTTTTGAAATTCCACTGAAAACATTTCAAATGTACTTTTTTTGTTTACATAGCAAAAAAAAAAAAAAAAATCCACTGCCAAAAGAATGTGCTATTTGTGTGAAAAAATATATATTTTATTTGGGTACAGTGTTGAATTACAACTCAATTGCCAGTTAAAGGAGCAAAGTATAGCAAAAAATTACCTGGTCATGAAATGGGTAAAACCTTCTGGAGATCAGGTGATTAAATTAAGAAAAGTTACAATTTTAAGAAAAAAATAGGGTCATTTTGAAATTGATGGCAGCAACACATCTCAAAAACGTTGGGACAGGGCAACAAAAATCTAGCAAAGTAAGTGGTACTAGCAAGGAATAGCTGAAAGAACATTTTGCTACTAATTGGGTTCATTGGCAAGAAGCAAAGTTTCTGAGAAGTAAAACTGGCTGAGGTTCACTAATCTGTGAAAAGCTTCATCTACAAATTGTCCAATCATTTTAGATTAATGTTCCTTAAAGTAAAATTGCAAACATTTTAAATATATCATCATCTACAGTACATACTATCATTAAAAGATTTCAAGAATCTAGAGAAATCTCTGTAAGGAACAAGGCAGAAATGCAGTATTAGATGCCTGTAATCTTTGGGCCCCCAGATGGTACTGTACTAAAAACAGACATGATTCTGTGATGGACATCACTGCATGGGCTCAGAAATACTTCCAAAAATCACTGTCTCACAACACAGTTTGCTGTGCTATCCAAAAAAAGTTAAAGCTCTATCATATAAAGTCATATCTGAACATGATCCAGAAACACTGCTGTCTTCTCTGGGCCAAAACTATTTAAAATGGTCTGTTGCAAATTGGAAAACTGTTCTGTGGTCAGACAAAAATAAATTTGACATTCTTTTTAGGAACCATAGGTGCCATGACGTTACATCCTCTGGACTAAAAAGGAGAGGGACCTTTTGGCTTGTTGTCCACTATCAGTTTGAAAGCCTGCATCTCTGATGGTATAGGGGTGCATTAGTGTATATGGAATGGGCAGCTTGCACATATGGAAAGGAGCCATCAATGCTGAAGGATAAATCCAGGTTTTAACCACTTGCCGACCGCTCACTCGAGCTCTACTGCGGCAAAGTGGTTAGTTCCCGTCCAGCGACGTAGACCTACGTCGCTGGACTCCTCCTTTGTGGGCGGCGCACACTCCCGCTGTATTCAGTCACAGCGGGAGTCGGGCCAGGGGAGGAGCGCCGGTGACTGTAGTAATGTCACTGGTACCCCCAAAAGTGTCAAAAATGTCAGTCAAGGGTCCGATCTGTCCGCCACAATGTCGCAGTCCCGCAAAAAAAAAATCGCAGATCGCCGCCATTACTCGTTAAAAAAAAAAACACCAAAAATGACAGAAATCTTTCCCTTAGTTAGTAAACGCAATAACTTTTGCGCAAACCAATCAAAATACCCTTATTGTGATTTTTTTACCAAACATAGGTAACAGAAAACAAATTGGCCAAAAATTTAAAAAAAAATTTATTTTTACATTTTTTTGGGGGGGAATTTCGTATTAAAAAATGTGAAAAATATTGTTATTTTTTCAAAATTTACGCTCTTTTTTTTTTTTTAGCGCAAAAAGTAAAAATCGCAGAGGTGATCAAATACCACCAAAAGAAAGCTCTGTTTGTGGGAAAAAAAAGGACGTAAATTTTGTTTGGGTACGGCGTCGCACGACCGCGCAATTGTCAGTTAAATTCGCACAGTGCCGAATCGCAAAAAGTGGCCTGGACGTAAGACAGCAAAATCCTCCGGTGGTAAAGTGGTTAAAGCATTATGTGTTCCCATCCAAACAACGTATTTTTAAGGGAAGGCCTTGCATGTTTCAGCAGGACAAAGCTAAACCACCTACTGCATCTACAGCATGGCTTCATAGCAGAAGAGTCCGGGTACTTAACTGGCCTGCCTGCAGTCCAGACTTTTCACCAATTCAATTTATTGGGCACATCTTGAAATCAAAAATATGACATAGAAGACCCAGGACAGTTGAGCAGTTAGAATCTCAGACAAGAATGGAATAACATTCTTCTCCTAAAACTCCAGCAAATGGTCTCCTCAGTTCCCAGACACTTAGAGAGTTTTGTTAAAGTTATTGTAAATGTAAATCTTTTTTTTTTTTTTTTTTAAATACCTAACATGTCTATACTTAACTGCTCTGTGCAATAGAATTGCACAGAGCGGCTACAAACCTCCTCTTTTTGTATCCCCTGCTGAAGCTCCTGGCCCCTCCCCTTTGTCCAGTGCCCCCCATGGGAAGCAGCTTCCCATGGGGGCACTCGTGCGTGCTCACACCCGAGCCCCGCTTCTGCGTTCTCCCCCCCCCCCCCCTCATCGCTGGTATTGATTGACAGCACTTGGAGCCAATGGCTCCTGTTGTCCCAGCAAAGCCAGCGAGACCACTGCAGATGTGCACGGCGCTGAATCAAACAAGGGCTTAGGTAAGTAATGGGGGGGATCCTGAAACCTTAACATTTTTTACCTTAATGCAAGGAATGCATTAAGGTAAAAAAATGTTTAGGCTTTACAACCACTTTAAAAGAAGAGGGGATGCAACACCGTAATAAACATGGCCCTATCCCAACTGTTTTGAGACTTGTGTAGATTTTACACAGTGTCCAAACTTTGTTGCAATTGGGGTTGTAAAAAAAAAAGATACGTATACTTACCTTTTTTCTCCCTTGCCCCCTTGTGTCAGCCAGTGGCAGCTGCAAAGGAGGGTAGGGACTGGGGATGCACCGAAATGAAAATTTTGGGCCGAAACCGAAAATGCAGGATGCCCTTGGCCGAAAACCGAAACCTAAAATTACTTTTTCCCCCAAATAATTTTAAATTAGATAGAACAGGGGCATACACCAAAAACTGGCAGCGACGTACACCTGTCGCTGCCACCCTGTCACAGTATATGTACTGTGACGGGTTGGCAAGTGGTTAATTTAATTACCAATGGTATTTGTATTATGCAGCATGAGGGGGTTAATGTATTGTCCCTGATGCATTAGTGACCAACCAGTGGCAGTTAATTAACCCCTTTGTGCTGCATTAGTGCAACCAGTATCAGTGTTAATTAACACTGGTTGCACTGACACTGGTTGCACTAATGCAGCACAAAGGGGTTAATTAACTGCCACTGGTTGGTCACTAATGCATGCAGCAGTGACAATACACTAACCCCCTCATGCTGCATATTACTAATACCAATGGTAAGCTCGCCTCAGCTCCCCCCCCCCCCCCACCTCAGCGTCCCTCTCCTACTCACTCAGCTCCTCCAGGGTTCCATTATTCAAAAGACGCGCCTCTGGCCGGCCGGCCGCCCGCCTCCCGGTGATGTCCTTACTACTACGATCTGTGCATGAATGAAGTGACACACCGGGCGGGAGGGCGGGCGAGCAGCCGCTAATAGCTGTAACTATGTGAGCCTTCACTTCACTTCCCTGTCAGCGGCACGATGTACATGAATTAACTGACACTCCGGGCGGGAGGGCGGAGGGAGCGGCCGCTAATAACTATAACTATGTGAGCCTTCACTTCCATGTCAGAAGAGATACCCACATGACAGGGAAGTGAAGGCTCACATAGTTATAGTTATTAGCGGCCGCTCTACCCGCCCTCCCGCCCGGAGTGTCAGTTCATTCATGTACATCGTGCCCCTGACAGGGAGGTGAAGTGAAGACTCACATAGTTACAGCTATTAGCGGCCGCTCGCCCGCCCTCCCGCCCGGTGTGTCACTTCATTCATACACAGATCGTTGTAGTAGGGACATCATTGAGAGGTGGGCTGCCGGCCAGAGGCGGGACTTTTCAAACCTGCGCTGCGCCCTCCTCCTTCCTCACGGCGGACATTAATTTCGTCATTTTTAACCCATTTTCGGTCGAAATTTCGGTGCATCCCTAGTAGGGACCACCGATAACAGCTGCAACGTAGGAACTTATGGGTGACAAATCACTCCCGGCTTTCACAAGCGTTGTTGGGCGCTCTCTCCATTCCCCTGCAGCCGCCGCTGGCTAACACAAGGGATCACATGACCAGACTGGAGCGGGTTGAAAATAAGTAAGTATATACATCTTTTTACACAGTTTAGTTAGTATAGGTGTTAGGAGGCAGGAGAGAGAATTTTAAGACTAGTTAGGCTTTAGATGGGATTTTATTTTAACTTTAACTTTTAACAAGCTAAAAATAGAAGCTGACTGGTTGCCACATACATCTGCTCCAGATTCTGTCTGTTTTAGTAAATTCCCCTCTATTTAGCTCAATGGATGTATTTATGGCAGTGTACGTTCACAGTTATCAGTTATTGCAAAACTGGATTTTTGACTTACCGTAAAATCCTTTTCTCTTAGGTTCATTGACAGACGCAGTCCTCTGATGCATATCAGTAGGGTTGTACTGCCCCCTACAGGAGTAGGACACTAGGCAGAAAAAAGTTCTGGCTACGACTATGGGCAGTCCCTGGGGGTATACCCTTTCTCTTCCTGCATAGGATGTCAGTTTTGTATCAAAGCAATGTCAGAGAAAACCACACCAACCCACTCAAAAAATAGAGGGGCGGGTACTGCGTCCGTCAATGAACCTATGAGAAAAGGATTTTACGGTAAGTTAAAAATCCAATTTTCTCTATCGTTCATTGACGGACACAGTCCTCTGATGCATAGCAGTAGGGACGTCCCAAAGCAGTACCCAAATGAGGGGTGGGAACAGCAGAACGAAAAGCCAGTCCCCAAGGCCAAACATAGCCAACCAGGCATCACAGGACTCATCAGAACAACAAGATGAGGTACACCTGAAAACCAAACAGGAACACCCTCAACAGCAGCCTGCAAAACTTTGCGGCCAAAGGAAGCATCCCCAGATGCCAGCACATCCACCTTATAAAATTTGGTAAAGGTGTGAACAGACGACCAGGTCGCCACCTCGCAAACCTGCAGCACAGATGCCTGATGGCGAAAAGCCCAGGAAGCATTAAGCGCCCTAGTAGAATGAGCCTTGACAGGGAAAGGTGGAACCTGATCCTTAATGGCAAAAGCCTGCACCACTGTCTGTCTGATCCATCTGGAAATAGTGGCAGCAGACACAGGCAGCCCTTTCTTTGGGCCCTCCATGAGCACAAAGAGCGAGAAAAGACTCAGTAGACGCCAAATATACCCTGATTGCCCGAACCACGTCCAGAGTATGCAAAGCAAATTCCTTAGGATGTGTAGGCTTAGGACACAAGGAAGGTAATGCAATGTCCTCATTTAAGTGAAAACTGGAAACTGCCTTCGGCAGGAAGGACGGATCCGGACGAAAAACCACTTTGTCCCTGTAAACCACCAGGTAGGGAAAACGACAGGACAACGCAGCCAGTTCCGACACTCTGCACGCAGAAGTGATAGCCATCAAGAAGTCCACCTTATGAGACAAAGATAAGCAGGGGAATCTCCCGAATACTCTCAAAGGGAGGCCTCTGGAGAACCGACAGCACCAAATTAAGGTCCCAAGGTGGTAGCGGAGGTCGCACAGGGGGTACCAAGTGTCGCACCCCCTGGATAAAGTTACGCACCAGGGAATCGGTGGCCAATGGCCTCTGGAAGAAAATAGCCAAGGCCAAAACTTGACCCTTGATAGTACTCAAGGCCAACTTTTGATCAACTCCCTGCTGAAGGAAAGCCAAGATCCGAGCCACCGAATAGGAGTGAGGGTGGGTCCCAAGGGACTCACACCACGCAATATA
Organism: Pelophylax lessonae; assembly: GCF_965119305.1. Classification (NCBI taxonomy): domain Eukaryota; kingdom Metazoa; phylum Chordata; class Amphibia; order Anura; family Ranidae; genus Pelophylax; species Pelophylax lessonae. The sequence goes on from NC_138770.1 coordinate 311,546,445, forward strand.
AGACTTCCACGTGCGATGATAAATCTTCCTAGAAGTCGCTTTTCTCCCTATAAGTAGAGTGGGAATCACTGAAGCAGACAATCCCCTATCCTTCAGCACCTGGCTTTCAACAGCCAAGCCGTCAAAGCCAGCATAAAGATGGAAGATTGGTCCCTGAGACAGTAGATCCTCCCTGAGAGGAAGTCTCCATGGAGCGTCTGCGACAAGCCTGACCGGGTTAGCGTACCAAGCTCGACGAGGCCATTCCCAAGCTACAGGAATGACCGGAATCCCTTCCGCCTCTATCCTGTGAAGAAGTCTTGGCAGCAACTTGAGAGGTGGAAAGGCATACATCAGCCGGTACTGGCCCTAGGGGGCCACCAGCGTGTTTGCGGCGCCTGCTAGAGGGTCCTGGGCCACAAACCTCTGTACCGACCTGTTGATATGAAATGCCAACAGATCCACGTCCGGAGTGCCCCAACGAAGGCACAACTGCTGAAACGCCTCCGGATGCAGGGACCACTCCCCTGCATCCAAGGCCTGGTGGCTGAGGTAATCCGCCTGGCAATTTTCCACTCCTGGAATGTGGACAGCGGAGAGAGCTGGAACATTGTGCTCTGCCTAACGTAGAATGTCTGCCACTTCCAGGGCCCCAAGGACACTCTTGGTGCCCCCTTGGTGACATAAGCCACGGCCATGGCATTGTCCGATTGAATGCGCACTGGACAACCGCCCAGGCGTTCGGTCCACTGTGCCAGGCAAAGCTGGATAGCTCTCAGCTCCAGGACATTGATCGGCAATCGAGATCCCTCCAGGGACCAAACTCCCTGAGCCGAGTACTGATTGAGGATCCCCCCCCCCCACACAGACAGACTCACATCCGTGGTGACAATAGTCCAGTATATAGGGAGAAAGGATTTCCCCAACTGGAGCATCGGAGATCAAAGCCACCAGATCAGGGACTCCTTGGTCCCGTGGCTTAGCCTAATCCGAAGGTCCAGAGAATGTGGGTGCTTGTTCCACTTGAGAAGAATTTCCTTCTGAAGAATCCTTGTGTGGAATTGAGCAAATGGGACCGCCTCGAAGGACAACACTATCGGTCCCAGCACTCTCATATAGGTCTGAAGGGACGATCAGTCATTGGACATCAACAGCTGAACCGCAGACTGGAGCTTTTGGAGTTTTTTCCGTAGGAAGAAACACCCTGGCTGAGGACGAGTCCAAGGTCAGGCCCAGGTAGACCAGTCTCATGGAAGGGGTCAGAGACGACTTCTGAAGATTCACAATCCACCCGAACTCCTCCAGAGTCCTCATGGTGATCCCCAAGTTTGCTGTCAGCAATGCAGGGGACTCTGCACGGAGAATCAGATCGTCCAGGTAACCCAGGACTGATATCCCCTGCTGCCGTAACAGTTCCAGGACCGGGGCCAACACCTTTGTGAAGACCTGAGGAGCGGAGGCGAGACCAAAGGGTAAGGCCACAAACTGATAGTGATCCTCTCCCATGGCAAAATGGAGAAACCGTTGGTGAGCAGCACAGATGGGTATGTGAAGGTAGGCATCCTTGATGTCTATGGAAGCCAGGAAATCCCCCTGATGTAGGGAAGCCACCACCGTGCGAATTGTTTCCATCTTGAACTCTTGAGTATGCACGAACACATTCAGTGCCTTCAGGTCCAGGATCGGACGCATCTTGCCCTCCTTCCTGGGAACCATGAACAGGTTCGAATAAAACCCGTGGAAGCGGTCCGCTTGCGAACTGGAACTATCACTCCTTGCTGTAGCAGGTCCCGCACTGCCCCATAGAGCGCCAGCGATCTGGGGACAGGCGGACATTAAAAGGGAAAAGCCTGACCGGAGGGACAGATCGAAAATCGATCTTGTAACCTGACCGTACGACCTCCCAGGTAGCCTTATTTAGCCTGGAGACTGGAGGATCCACCTTAGGTGATACCGTCCACTTCTTTACCAGAGACTCCTCAAAGGGGTAGCATCTAGCAATCCGCTTAGACACCCCAGGGGAACGTCTCTGGTGGTCCCATTCTTTTCTGAGTAGGCCAGCAAAATAAGCGGGGAAAGGAAAAAACGTTTCCGACCTGGAAGGCTTGTGAGTGCCGAAAGTAACCTGCGCCCCGGGAGCGGCCACAGCCGTATCCTCCAATTTCAGAGTTTCACGCACAGAAACAACCAGTTCATCCACCAGCGCCTTATCTTGTGCAGCAGTAGAGGTAGAAATCTCATCCTCACTATCAGAGGAGGCAGGGCGCGGGGTACCAGACCAGGCCGGGGTCAGACCTCGTCCTCTAAAGGCCACCTCCACCCAGGACACAAATGCTTCCAGAACCGCTAAAATTGCATTGGTGGACAGTTGAGATCCGGAAGGCCCTTCTGCTTCCATGAGGGGGTAGGGTGGGGACACATGTTCTGAAGGGCCCATGTTACACCAGAAGAACCAGTCAGCAAAAAAGGAAAAAAACGGTCCCTCTGCGCTACAGCGCCCCCCGAAGGTCAGACACACGGTGAAACCCCCAACAGAGAGAGAGAGATATGCCCCCAGAACTCACTGTCCCCAAAATGCAGCAGCCGGATCTAGAAACATCTGCATGTGTCAGCAGCAGCTCATCAAAAGGAAGTGAGCAGTGAAGCTGCCCGGGATGAAGGAAGGGGTTCCACCCACCGGAAAACACCTCCAAGCCCTCCCACCTAGATTCTCAGCAGAGAATCCACCGCAAAATGGGCGAAAACGGGTGTACCAAGATTGCCGCCGCCACTGTAGCAGACAAGGCTACAAGAAAAAGGTGGTTCCGCGCGGCGAGCGCGACACCAAGGACCCACAGGGGGACCCCCCCAGCCCTCCTAACACCATCATGCAGCAGGAAGGCCCCGGAAGAACCGACCGAGCCCCCCCCCGCACGATCTGCCTAGCGCCACGGACGGCGCACCCCCGGCCCCCCATGTGGCCTGCAAGCGAGGTCCCAGCCTCAGGTAGGCCCAAACAGTCCCCCACGTGAGAGGGGGGGGTTGCACAACAGGACAGAGGGAAACCCAGGAGAGTGAGGGTCTGACCATCCCAGGAAGGGGCCCGCGTCCACCCCAAAATCCACCAGGGAAGGAGGGGAACATTTACTCACTATACCAGGAACACAGGCGGGCACCATCTCCTGACAGGACCCTTCTCCGCTGAAGTTGGGGGATTGTCGGCCAAATAGGAACGCTGCGACAAAGGGCCTAGACCCTGTCGTGTGCGACCTTGCGAGACGTTTAACTCGCGGGGCCAGTCCCTGTCCAGTGGGACTATGTCGCGGCCGGCCCAGCGCGGAGCTAAGGTCTGCACGCGCTCGCTGGCCAGCTGGGGTGACCACTGGATCTAAACATCCAGCCTGTCGCCCAGATCTGGCATAGTTGCTTGTATATCTCACAGGAAAAAAATCCAGAGAAGAAAGCTAGCTAATAAAAAAAAAACTATCTACATAAAAAACACTTTTATGCCAGGACCAAAGATCCCAGCAAGGAACTAGGTCCTTACTCCTGACTAGGCCGAAAAAAACTGCCATCCTATGCAGGAAGAGAGAGGGTGTACCCTCTGGGACTGCCCATAGGCATAGCCAGAACTTTTTTCTGCCTAGTTTCCTACTCCTGTAGGGGGCAGTATAACCCTACTGATATGCATCAGTGGACTGCATCCGTCAATTAACGATAGAGAAAAATTGTTTGCATAGAGAAATATTTGTATGGAATTAAAATGTTTATTTTGTGAAGTAAGTCTCTTTCCAGTGTCAGCATGCTTACTGAGCTGTCATAGACAGCTCTTGGCCACGGCTTCTGAACCCAAATGAAATTGACGTCCTTTTTTTCCCACAAACAGAGCTTTCTTTTGGTGGTATTTGATCACCTGTGCGATTTTTTGATCATGCGCTATAAACAAAAAAAGAGCGTCAATTTTGCAAAAATAACAATATTTTTCACATTTTTTTTTATATGAAATTCCCCAAAAAAATGTAAAAATCAAAATTTTTTAACATTTTAGGCCAATTTGTTTTCTGCTACATATGTTTGGTAAAAAAAAATCGCAAAAAACGTATTTTGATTGGTTTGCGCAAAAGTTATTGCGTTTACTAACTAAGGGAAAGATTTTTGTCATTTTTGTTGTTTTTTTTTTTAATGAGTAATGGTGGCGATCTGCGATTTTTTTTTTGCGGGGCTGCGACATTGCGGTGGACAGATCGGACCCTTGACTTACATTTTTGACACTTTTGGGGCTACCAGTGACATTACTACAGTAATTAGTGCTATACATATGCACTGTTACTGTAAAAATGACACAGGCAGGGAAGGGGTTAACTTTATTTGAGAAGGAGGGGTTAAGTGTGTCCCTAAGGGCATGCTTCTAACTGTGATTGGATGTGGCTTGTGGTGTAAGAACAGAGATATACGATTCTGCATAGCAGAGCCGTATGATCTCTATTCTTAGACAGGGAAGAATGACAGGCGGCTTTGTTTACATTAGCTGCCTGCCTTTCTCCCGCTGTAACGGACAATCGCGAGTGCCCGGCGGACATCGGGTCTGCCGGGCACACGCGTGGGGGGGTCCGTGAACGAGCGGGGGCGGGAGCGCGCCTCCAGCGGCGCACGCTCGCCCCCTAGAGCCTCACAGGCTAGCGACGTAGTACTATGTCGCTTTGCCTGTGAGGGGCTGACTGCCGCAGTAAATATAATGTGGGCGGTTGGCAAGTGGTTAATATCACAGAATTGTGCATAAACACTTTCTGTATCTGAGTTGCTGGATTGGAAACCCCAAAAAGAGGAGACAGGGAGCCAGGGGAGCTCACAAGGGCCCAGGGCAGCAGAAATAAGAGGAAGGGCAGTGGGGGCTACATAAAGAGGAACCAATCCCCTTTATTTTCCTCCTGCAGGGTGATAATGTCTGCAGGAAGGTGAAGAGGAGAAGCAAGCTTTCAGTGGCTGTGATTTAAGCTTTGTGACATGGTGCATTATCCTGCTGGAAGGATGGGTACACTGCAGGGCCGGATTAAGAGCATCATGGGCTTGGTGCTGAGGATTTTGAAGAGCCTTAAGGGCCGTGCCTTGGCATGCACCCAGAGGAGGAAGGGTGCAGCCATGCATGCCTAATTCCACATGGGATGCTGTCTCTGAAGCCCATAAACACATCCATGCATCGGCAACTGTCCCTCCTTGTCCGGCCTTCGTGCTGTGTGGGGAGGTTCTGAGGGAGCTGCCTGGGGAAGCGAGCATAGAAGCCAGACTTCTGTGTTTACAAGTGACAGAAGAGCGGTAACAGTTAATATGGCCAACCCAGGGCCTATATAAAAGGTAGGGGCCTGGAGCTGCAGCTCCAATAGCCCCTACGTTAATCTGGCCCTGGTACACTGTAGTCATAAAGGGATAGGCATGGTCAGCAACAATACTCAGGTAGCCCCTGGCGTTTAAATAATGCTTAATTGGTGTAAAAAATATGTATTAAAACCCGCGCTAAATAAGTATAAAATTGTGTCACCTGCAGCTGCTGCTCACATAGGTAAAAACCAAGAAAATTGTAAGATATACTAAACAGCGCTACCAGGCGTGTGTAAAGTGATAACATATATAAGTAATATACAAATTGCAAAATATAAATAGTAAAGTGCACTAGTGACAAAAGTCACATAGTGAAGCCCACAGAGCATTTATTATTAAAAAAATATATAAAAACTACTCACATACTATACCTTTGTGAGTAGTTTTTATATATTTTTTTTAATAATAAATGCTCTACTGGCTTTACTAGGTTTGGCTCCTTCCCTTCCTTTTGAGTACCTGATCGAGGGGGGACTTTACATAGAGGCTGGAGGTCTGTTGGAAAAAGGCTTTGCTGACCCATCCATCCCTACTGGCCATTGGTTGGTAAACCACTGCATACTTGAGGCTCAGATATATCTTAAGTCTGGTGAGTGGATCCCCAAAAGGGTCTCCTTGAAAGCACCTTGGCACCTGTGTGGATCACTTCAAGCACCTTATTCAGCACCTTACATAATTTTAAGTGGACTATATTTTTGGACTGCACATGATTTAGCACTTTGGCACTTATGCACTATTTATGAATTTAATTGCACCTTTGCATATTTATTAATTCATTATTTATATTTATTGTCATTATTATTGAATGCTTTTGGATATTTCAGATTTTGTCACTAGTGCACTTTACTATTTATATTTTGCAATTTGTATATTACTTATATTTTATCACTTTACACACGCCTGGTAGCGCTGTTTTAGTTTATCTTACAAAGCTTAATTGGTACTAAGGGGCCCAAAGTGTGCCAAGAAAATATCCCCCCCACCATTACACCACCACAACCAGCCTGAACCATTGATACAAGGCAGGATGGATCCATGCTTTCATGTTGTTTACACCGAATTCTGACCCTACCATCTGAATGTCACAGCTGAAATCAAGACTCATCAGACCAGGCAACGTTTTTCCAATCTTTTATTGTCCAATTTTGGTGAGCCTGTGCGATTTGTAGCCTCAGTTTCCTGTACTAAAGGCCCGTACACACGTACCGATTGTCGGCCGAAACTGTTCGGCGGCCAAACTGTTCGGCGGCCAAACGATCGGCCGATTTTCGGCTTGTTAGTATGATGCTTCCGACAGCCGACAGCGCACTTTTGGCCGAACAGAATCTGTCGTGCAAGCATTAAAATTTTTGTATGCCGACACCAGAACGGCCGATTGTTCGCCAGTCAGTACAGAATTCGGCAGACAGACAGCAGATTTGCAAGACTGGGCATGCTCAGAAAAGAAAAAACACACGGAAAGTTAACCATCACATGACATCACTTCTGCAGTCGGCTGTTGTTGGCCGACAAAATTTGTGTGCAGTCTTTTGCAGTTTTCAACAGACAAGACAGCCCTGGACAAAAGACGGCCGATCGGTACGTGTGTACGGGGCTTTAGCTGACAGGATTGGCACTCAGTGTGGTCTTCTGCTGCTGTAGCCCATCTGCTTCAAGGTTCGATGTGTTGTGCATTCAGAGATGGTATTCTGCATACCTTGGTTGTAACAAGTCGTTATTTGAGTTACTGTTGCCTTTCTATTATCTCGAACCAGTCTGCTGATTCTCCTCTGACATTAAACAAGGCATTTTTGTCCTTACAATTAACGCTCACTGGATATTTTCTCTTTTTCAGACCGTTCTCTATAAACCCTAGAGATGGCTGTGCGTAAAAATCCCAGTAGATCAGCAGTTTTTAAAATACTCAGACCAGCCTGTCTGGCACTAACAACCATGTTACGTTCAAAGTCACTTAACCCCACTTTCTTACCCATTCCGATGCTTAGTTTGAACTTCAGCAAGTTGTCTTTACCATGTCTAGATGCCTAAATGCATTTAGTTTCTGCCATGTGATTGGCAGTGTTGCCAACCGCCCGTAAATTTCAACCCATTTTTGGGCTGCCATAAATGTCCTTTATAGGCAGCAGCGCCCGTAAACAATAGGGCTGCGGGCGGACAGTGCAACTGCTCATGAGCAGTTCCAAAGCCTGCCGAGCTCGGGAAAGCTTGTACATGCTTTTGCAATTTTCAGCCGGCTGGGCACATGCGCAGTGATGTATTGGCACCGCCTGGTGCCATTTTTGAATGGCGCCTCGCCATATCACCGGGCATGAGACCGGACCCTGGACGCACCATGGCTGGAGGAGCCATGGTGGACTCCCACCACCATCACCATGGCACTAATCCATGATCCTTGGCTGCTGGAGACTTTCTCCACCAGACCCCTGCAACATCCATCTAGCCATCCATGGCTTGGCTGCTATCTATGTGAGGACTGTGGAGAACGGCAGTGGTGAAATTTTACAGAATAACAGATGTTTACAATCTCTTGCTATCTCCTGTACTATGTCCATATCCTCTAACCATCTCATGGGGTCTATTGTTGCTGTGGGAGTCTATTGTTGTGTGAGGGATCTATTGTTGCTTAGGTGGGGTATATTGTTGCTGCGGAAGTCTATTGTTGTGCGAGGGATCTATTGTTGCTTGGGTGGGAATCTATTGTTGCTTGATTGGGGATCTATTGTTGTTCGAGGGATCTATTGTTGCTTGGGTGAGGTTTATCATTGTGTGAGGAATCTATTATTGCTGGGGTGGGGGTTATCATTGTGTGAGGGATCTATTGTTGCTGTGGGAGTCTATTGCTGTGTGAGGGATTTATTGTCGCTTGGGTAGAGTCTATTGTTGTGTTAGGGATCTGTTGTTGCTTAGGTGAGGTCTATTGTTGATGCAGAATCTTATTGTTGTGTGAGAGATCTATTGTTGCTTGGGTGGGGATCTATTGTTGTGTGAGGGGTCTATTGTTGCTAGGGTGGGGTCTATTATTGTTTTAGGGATCTGTTGTTGCTTATGTGAGGTCTATTGTTGATGCAGAAGCCTACTGTTGTGTGAGGGGTCTATTGTTGCTAGGATGGGGTCTATTGTTGTGTTAGGGATCTGTTGTTGCTTAGGCGAGGTCTATTGTTGATGCAGAAGCCTATTGTTGTGTGAGGGGTCTATTGTTGTAGGGTGGGGTCAATTATTGTTTTAAGGATCTGTTGTTGCTTAGGCGAGGTCTATTGTTGATGCAGAAGCCTACTGTTGTGTGAGGGGTCTATTGTTGCTAGGATGGGGTCTATTGTTGTGTTAGGGATCTGTTGTTGCTTAGGCGAGGTCTATTGTTGATGCAGAAGCCTACTGTTGTGTGAGGGGTCTATTGTTGCTAGGATGGGGTCTATTGTTGTGTTAGGGATCTGTTGTTGCTTAGGCGAGGTCTATTGTTGATGCAGAAGCCTACTGTTGTGTGAGGGGTCTATTGTTGTGTGAGGGGTCTATTGTTGTGTGAGGGGTCTATTGTTGTAGGGTGGGGTCAATTATTGTTTTAAGGATCTGTTGTTGCTTAGGCGAGGTCTATTGTTGATGCAGAAGCCTACTGTTGTGTGAGGGGTCTATTGTTGCTAGGATGGGGTCTATTGTTGTGTTAGGGATCTGTTGTTGCTTAGGCGAGGTCTATTGTTGATGCAGAAGCCTACTGTTGTGTGAGGGGTCTATTGTTGTGTGAGGGGTCTATTGTTGTGTGAGGGGTCTATTGTTGTGTGAGGGGTCTATTGTTGTAGGGTGGGGTCAATTATTGTTTTAAGGATCTGTTGTTGCTTAGGCGAGGTCTATTGTTGATGCAGAAGCCTACTGTTGTATGAGGGGTCTATTGTTGCTAGGATGGGGTCTATTGTTGTGTTAGGGATCTGTTGTTGCTTAGGCGAGGTCTATTGTTGATGCAGAAGCCTACTGTTGTGTGAGGGGTCTATTGTTGCTAGGATGGGGTCTATTGTTGTGTGAGGGGTCTATTGTTGTAGGGTGGGGTCAATTATTGTTTTAAGGATCTGTTGTTGCTTAGGCGAGGTCTATTGTTGATGCAGAAGCCTACTGTTGTGTGAGGGGTCTATTGTTGCTAGGATGGGGTCTATTGTTGTGTTAGGGATCTGTTGTTGCTTAGGCGAGGTCTATTGTTGATGCAGAAGCCTACTGTTGTGTGAGGGGTCTATTGTTGCTAGGATGGGGTCTATTGTTGTGTTAGGGATCTGTTGTTGCTTAGGCGAGGTCTATTGTTGATGCAGAAGCCTACTGTTGTGTGAGGGGTCTATTGTTGCTAGGATGGGGTCTATTGTTGTGTTAGGGATCTGTTGTTGCTTAGGCGAGGTCTATTGTTGATGCAGAAGCCTACTGTTGTGTGAGGGGTCTATTGTTGTGTGAGGGGTCTATTGTTGTGTGAGGGGTCTATTGTTGTGTGAGGGGTCTATTGTTGTAGGGTGGGGTCAATTATTGTTTTAAGGATCTGTTGTTGCTTAGGCGAGGTCTATTGTTGATGCAGAAGCCTACTGTTGTATGAGGGGTCTATTGTTGCTAGGATGGGGTCTATTGTTGTGTTAGGGATCTGTTGTTGCTTAGGCGAGGTCTATTGTTGATGCAGAAGCCTACTGTTGTGTGAGGGGTCTATTGTTGCTAGGATGGGGTCTATTGTTGTGTGAGGGGTCTATTGTTGTAGGGTGGGGTCAATTATTGTTTTAAGGATCTGTTGTTGCTTAGGCGAGGTCTATTGTTGATGCAGAAGCCTACTGTTGTGTGAGGGGTCTATTGTTGTGTGAGGGGTCTATTGTTGTGGGAGGGGTTTATTGTTGCTTTGGGAGTCTAGGGTTGTGGGAAAGATCTATTGCTGCTGAGGTGGGAGTCTATTGTTGTGTAAAGGAATATATTGTTTCTTGCTCCAGTGTATCTATTTGACTGCTTTTTTTGTTATTAGACAATAACAAATCCTATACAAACTACTTAGCATCGCAAAATTACAGGGAGGTAGGTGAGGGTGGAACCATTGGAGGGTGTTGAGATGTGGGTAGGGGCAGGAAACAATGGGGGACTCCGAAAGTTGGGGGTCCTGTGCCTATTCTCTGAGGAAAACAGCCCTGTAATCAGAGAAGACTACACAGACCTCCTGTATTTAGTAACAATATGCCTTTCCAACAACACACACCCTACTATAACCCACCTACCCTCCTCCTCCTCCTCCTCTACCACAATGCACGGCCCCGCCTCTGTGACGTAACTTCCTCTCGTAGCCCCGCCTTGCTGTGAGCTGTGCTGGGAGACCATGTGGTGGAGCGAAGGAAGCCATGACACGCGGCGTCCATGAGGTGAAGTATGTGCACAATGTATATGTGATCGGGCTGTGTGCCGGGGGGTTGGAGATTAGCCTTCTGTATAGCTCGGCTTCCTCTCGTTGCCATCCCATTGATGAGGCTGCCTCCATCGCACGTGCTCTGCCTTGTAATGGGATGGAGAGAGAACCTGTTACATTTGTCATATGTAGCAATCTGTGTACTCGATCACAGGCAGAATATAAAACTCAGCAGATCAAACGTAATATATATATATATATATATATATATATATATATATATATATATATATATATATATAAAAAACTATGTCAAACTGTCTCCCTTATCTTTAAAAACGGGTCATCCCCTGCTAGTAAAAGGCACCTTCTATTACAGGGTGACAACACTAAATGTCCTACTCATTGCAGCAGTGTCACCGTCTGTTAGAACCTGCCATCCATATAGGTGACTATGATAGTGGCAGGAATCTGATGATTCTGCCACCTGAGGGTGACTGGCTGTGTCACTGAGCCCTGTACATTTTAGGGTTCATTCACATTGGATGTAGGTTGGAAATTGTGCGAGTTCAAACCCGCATTTTCATTGTGAGTTCAGGGGCGACCTAAAAGACATTGTGCAGTGAATGTCCATTGAAATCGCCCGAAGTCACCAAAAGTAGTGCAGGAACTACTTTTAGAAATTGGTGCAGCCCAGCAAAGTCGGCGTCGCACCAATTCGGGTGGTGCTGTTGCCAGCAATAGGCTGCGATGTGAACGGGGTCTTAATGAAAGATCGGCGGTGGCTGAAGCTATCTGTGGTGGTCAGTGATTAACTGCAATAATTGCTGCTGGAAACACTTTGTGCCTGGTTATTCCAGTTGTCCGTTGTGGCAATAGGGCATTTCTAATGTTGCGCTGTGCGTTGCGTTTAAGAATTATTATTGCTGTAATTTATAAATCCATCTGGAATCTCCCAGGGGACCAAGTGCATGTTACACTTGGCCTTGTTCTGATCTGTGGCCCCTTGTGCATTAAAAGCACATTTTGTTTTATTTCTGATTTTGCTGTAGCTCCACCCCTGGCTGAAGCCCCATTTGTGGGTGTTTCTATAGGAAAGGTACAACACTAAGCACTGCCACCTCTCAAAGATCCTCAAAAATTGATGCCTGTCCATTTGCAGCGCTGCCCAATCCTTTGAGCGGTTAGTGCTGGCATGACATCGGCATGTGCTCCAGGCTCCATTTTGAGTGCCTCTTTAACTTGGCCCCTATTTTGGACGTTTGTATTTCCAAATACGGGCCAGTGGATGGCACTGATGGCAGCATATTTTACAGTGAACGGGATTGTTATACTATAATTTTTTGAGTAATATGCTGCAGATTTTTCTTTTAATATATGACTTGGAGGTTAGGCAGTCAGTTAAAACATATGAGAATTTAATTTTTTTTTCTGGTTCTTTCAGTTTCCTCCCACCCTCCCCTCTGGGTTGACTCCTCCCACCTAAAGGGGGTGTTCCTGGTTCTCATGTCTTGAAGGTGAGAGAGAGGTTGCTTTTTGTGTGATATGACTGTCAGTGCAGTGTATGTTTACTAGCAATATGGAGCTCTTTAACACAGCCCCAGAATGCTGACTAATCATTCACTAGTTCCGTGTTTTATGTATAGAGCTAACCCCCGCTTTCCAAAATTTGTGCGCCATCTGACTCCTCCCCCTGCACCTCCAGAGTGTACCCGCTGCCGGCGATAATCATGAGTATTTGTCTCCTTGCTAGCAGTGTTGGCAGCACCAGAGGATGGATCAAAATAGGAATGCACTTTTTTTCCTTAAGGGGGGGGGGGGGTGTATAGGACCCCTTTTCACACTGCACCTCCCCAGCATGAGATGAAAGCATTCTTAGATTTTTTTTTTAATGGGAATAGCTTTTCGTGAGCTTTTCAGGCGCTTTAGTGGGAAAGGGCTCTTAATAAAGATATGGTTCTACTTCTGCAGGCCATTCATTTGAATAAGCTACCGAACCATCTATATTGGGCTTACAGTGATGCTAAAGTCTTGTTTTTTTTTTTTTTTTTTTTCTTTAAGAATAACAAACATGTTATACTTGCCTGCTCTGTGTAATGGTTTTGCACAGAGCTGCCCAGATCTGCTGTTCAGGCCCACCTCTATCTCCTCATTGGCTAACTGACTTTGATAGCGCCATTGATGTCTAAGCCAATCAGAAGGGAGAGTCCCGAACGGCCAAGGCACTCGTGCACATCCCTGTATTGAGATGAGGCTTAGGTAAGTATTATGGGGGCTGCCAAACGCAGCAGATTTTTTATTTTAATGCATAAATTGCATTAAGATAAAAAAAACCTTCTTCCTTTACAACCCCTTCAAAATGATACCTCCAGCATCTCTTGTATCACGCCGCTCTGTAGTGCATTACACCACAGCCGTATCCCCCGCTGCCGTAACAGTTGCCATTAAAATGCATGTTTATGTTGCAAGTGTTGAGATGGACGTTATGTTTTTTGGTATTATGTTGCCTGTGTCCATGATTTTGCCATCTTTGCCAGAAGGTGCCTAAACCTGCCTTTTTTTGCTCAGGTTTTTAGTAATGGAAACAATACATATGACAAGGGATGGATTAGGGTGATATGGTGTGTTTGTGTGTATATATAATATATTTTTATTTTATTTTTTTATTAAAATATATATATATATATATACATTTTTTTTTTTTTCTTTCAGGTTTCTGGGATGGCTTGACCATATACCTTCTGCTGGTAAGAAATGTTAAATTGATCATTCCTTTACATATCCCGTTATGTATTCTTGCTGTATTTCAGCACACAGTCTTTTCTTCACCTCCATTATATCACTGTATTGGGGGTTTTTGCATTGTGTGCTAGAAAAATTCTCCCCAGACAGCCTGGCATGACTTTACTGTAGCTGTTCAGGTTCGCAGAGAGAGAAACATATTATATGGCACAGAGCGTGTGTAGCATTTTAGGATATTTTTTATTCAAAGGTGTTCTTGTTTTACTAATTTTATTTCTGTTGAGTGATAACGTGTATGTTTCTGTTTCTAAATTCTTGGAACTGAACACAGAAGCCATGCAGTCTACACAACATGCTGGAAAAATGTGATCTTTGGGATGAGGCTCAGTTACAGTGAGCTGGTAGCATGAAGCCTGAACTTTTGACAACCCTATCAGTTCAGTTTGAAGAGATGACTGGAACCTCTCCAGCTAAGGTAAAAATCCCTTTTTTCCTTTTCTGGTCCTTTGCTGTGTTTTCTGCACACTGTCTTCTGACAACCTCCTCTGTTACCTTGTTGGAGGTTATTTACTGTGTGCTAGAGAGTGAGTCTCCCCAGACAGCTTGATGTAGTCTCACTGTGGCTCTTCAGGTTCGCAGAGGGAGAAACATTTCCAGTTGCTGGTGTATTTATTATCCAACCTTTCCTGGGTGAGATCTTAACACTAGGATTACAAAGAGGTGTTCAGTTTGGAAACAGAAATTATTTCCATGTATTGGGTCATTTTGACACATTATTGTAATGAGATAAAAGTGCGTGTCCTGCTTTCACGTTTCTGCTTTAACAAGATATGCATAGGAAGTGCGTACTTAAAGCGGAGTTTCGGCCTCAATATCGACATAATCGATTTTGGGCCATCCGCTTGCTCTAGGTCACCTGAAAAACAAATGGATAGTTACGTTTTTTTTTTTTTTTTTTTTGTTTACTTACCTTGTTATTGAAGAAAATGTACTCGCCTTTCTTCCACTTCCTCCCTCTGCGGCTGCAGCCCACGCCATTACTTCCTCCTTGCATTGATTCCTGGGAGCTGAATGTCATCACTCCCAGGAATCGATGCGCCTGCATCGGCCCCGCTCGTCAGTTCCGGTGCGGGCGCCTCATTTCCTGAGGGATGACGCGCCCGCACCGGAAGTGACGAGCGGGCTGTTGCAGATATCTGTGGTGGTCAGTGATTAACTGCAATAATAATTGCTGCTGGAAACACTTTGTGCCTGGTTATTCCAGTTGTCAGTTGTGGCAATAGGGCATTTCTTATGTTGCACTTTGCTGTGCATTGCGTTTAAGAATTATTATTGCTGCAATTTATAAATCCATCTGGAATCTCCCAGGGGACCAAGTGCATGTTACACTTGGCCTTGTTCTGATCTGTGGCCCCTTGTGCATTAAAAGCACATTTTTTTTTTTTATTTCTGTTTTTTTCTGTAGCTACACCCCTGGCTGAAGCCCCATTTGTGGGTGTTTCTGTAGGGAAGCTACAACACTAAGCACTGCCACCTCTCAAAGATCATCACAAATTGATGCCTGTCCATTTGCAGCGCTGCCCAATCCTTTGAGCGGTTAGTGCTGGCATGACATCGGCATGTGCTCCAGGCTCCATTTTGAGTGCCTCTTTAAATTGGCCCCTATTTTGGACGTTTGTATTTCCAAATACGGGCCAGTGGATGGCACTGATGGCAGCATATTTTACAGTGAACGGGATTGTTATACTATCATTTTTTGAGTAATATGCTGCAGGTTTTTCTTTTATTTAATATATAACTTGGAGGTTATGCAGGCAGTTAAAACATATGATAATTTGTAATTTTTTTTTTTCTGGTTCTTTCAGTTTCTGAGAGGGCTCTCCTCCCCTCTGGGTTGACTCCTCCCACCTAAAGTGGGTGTTCCTGGTTCTCATGTCTTGAAGGTGAGAGAGAGGTTGCTTTTTGTGTGATATGACTGTCAGCGCAGTGCAGTGTATGTTTACTAGCAATATGGAGCTCTTTAACAGAGCCCCAGAATGCTGACTAATCATTCACTAGTTCCGTGTTCTTATGTATAGAGCTAACCCCCGCTTTCCAAAATTTGTGCTCCATCTGACTCCTCCCCCTGTGCCTCCAGAGTGAACCAGCTGCCGGCGATAATCATGAGTATTTGTCTCCTTGCTAGCAGTGTTGGCAGCACCAGAGGATGGATCAAAATAGGAATGCACTTTTTTTCCTTGGGGGGGGGGGGGGTAAAGGACCCCTTTTCACACTGCACCTCCCCAGCATGAAATGAAAGCATTCATAGATTTTTTTTTTTTTATGGGAATAGCTTTTCGTGAGCTTTTCAGGCGCTTTAGTGGGAAAGGGCTCTTAATAAAGATATGGTTCTACTTCTGCAGGCCATTCATTTGAGTAAGCTACCGAACCATCTATATTGGGCTTAAAGTGATTGTAAAGTCTGTTTTTTTTTTTTTTTTTTTTCTTTTAAGTATAACAAACATGTTATACTTACCTGCTCTGTGTAATGGTTTTGCACAGAGCAGCCCAGATCCTCCTCTTCTCGGGTCCCACGGTAGTGTTCCTGCCCCCACAGCAAGCAGTTTGCTATTGGGGCACCCGAGCCACAGCTGTGTGTCCATTCAGACACAGAGCTGCTGTTCAGGCCCACCTCTCTCTCCTCATTGGCTAACTGACTTTGATAGCAGCAAGAGCCAATGGCGCCGTTGATGTCTCAGCCAATCAGAAGGGAGAGTCCCGAACGGCCAAGGCACTCGTGCAAATCCCTGTATTGAGATGAGGCTTAGGTAAGTATTATGGGGGCTGCCAAACACAGAAGATTTTTATTTTAATGCATAAATTGCATTAAGATAAAAAAAAAACCTTCTTCCTTTACAACCCCTTCAAAATTATACCTCCAGCATCTCTTGTATTATGCTGCTCTGTAGTGCATTACTATGCCTTGCAACACAGGAGTGTTGGGTTGCCATATAAAATGCATGTTTACGTTGCAAGTGTTGAGATGGAAGTTATGTTTTTTGGGTATCATGATGCCTGTGTCGATGATTTTGCCATCGGTGCCAGAGGGTGCCTAAACCTGCCTTTTTTTGCTCAGGTTTTTAATAATGGAAACAATACATATGACAATGGATGGATTAGGGTGATATGGTGTGTGTGTGTGTGTGTGTGATTTTTTTTATTTTATTATATATTTTTTTTTCTTTCTTTCAGGTTTCTGGGATGGATTGACCATATACCTTCTGCTGGTAAGAAATGTTAAATTGATCTTTCCTTTACATATCCCGTTATGTATTCTTGCTGTATTTCAGCACACGGTCTTTTCTTCACCTCCATTATATCACTGTATTGGGGGTTTTTGCATTGTGTGCTAGAAAAATTCTCCCCAGACAGCCTGGCATGACTTTACTGTGGCTGTTCAGGTTCGCAGAGAGAGTAACATATTATATGGCACGGAGCGCGTGTGTGGCATTTCAGGATATTTTGTATTCAAAGGTGTTCTTGTTTTACTAATTTTATTTGTTGAGTGATAACGTGTATGTTTTGTTTCTAAATCCTTGGAAATGAACGCAGAAGCCATGCAGTCTACACAACATGCTGGAAAAATTTGATCTTTGGGATGAAGCTCAGTTACAGTGAGCTGGTAGCATGAAGCCTGAACTTTACAGAACTTGACAACCCTATCAGTTCAGTTTGAAGAAATGACTGGAACCTCTCCAGCTAAGGTAAAAATCCCTTTTTTCCTTTTCTGGACCTTTGCTGTGTTTTCTGCACACTGTCTTCTGACAACCTCCTCTGTTACCTTGTTGGAGGTTATTTACTGTGTGCTAGAGAGAGAGAGTCTCCCCAGACAGCTTGATGTAGTCTCACTGTGGCTCTTCAGGTTCGCAGAGGGAGAAACATTTCCAGTTGCTGGTGTATTTTAGGGCTGCAACTAACGATTAATTTGTCTGTCGACTAATCTATCGATTATTTTTAATTTTATTTTTTTTGCTTAATTGAGTTTTTTTTGATTAGCTAATTAATCCTGTAATTAATACAGACCCCTCAGTAAGCCCCCTCCCAGTACAGACCCCACAGTAAGCCCTCCTCCCAGTACAGACCCCACAGTAAGCCCTCCTCCCAGTACAGACCCCACAGTAAGCCCTCCTCCCAGTACAGACCCCACAGTAAGCCCTCCTCCCAGTACAGACCCCACAGTAAGCCCTCCTCCCAGTACAGACCCCACAGTAAGCCCCCCTCCCTGCGGCTAGTCAGTAGGAAAGACCCTAGATGTCTCGTATGTAGGACTGTGCCCACCCACTCATGTCCCAGGAGCTGTGGGGACTGACTGCTGGTAACATAAAGAAAGCCATGTGCACTCACTTGTTGGGCCCCCTCATTGAACTTCTGCAGGCTGAAGTCCTGGTCCAAGAAGGTCCGGATAAGGAGTACGTAGGCTCTTGTTCTCATCCAGATGAAGGGATTGGGGAGGCTGATCACCATCTTATTGGGCGCTGACTGCTGTACTCCCGCCTGATACATCGCTGCTCCGCTGCAGCCGGGGGCAGGAATGGGAGCCGCATGGGCCGACATACTGAGCTCAGTCCCCTCAGACTCAAGCAGGACACTCGGAGCGCCGTCCACACATCCTGTGCACCTACTAATCCGTCCCCGGGAAACGCAGGACTCAGCTGAAAGGGGCCACTTACTACTAGGAGCCCGGGGAAGGGGATTTCACCCGGCCGACAATGTTTGCCAGAGTGCGTGTGACGTCACGTGTAGATGCGTCGGCGCCTTTCACGCACGTCGACGATTTTTTGTAGTCGACGCGTCGTGGCAGCCCTAGTGTATTTATTATCCAACCTTTCCTGGGTGAGATCTTAACACTAGGATTACAAAAAGGTGTTACGTTTGGAAACTGAAATTATTTCCATGTATTGGGTCATTTTGACACATAATTATTATTATTATTATTATTATTGTAATGAGATAAAAGTGCGTGTCCTGCTTTCACGTTTCTGCTTTAACAAGAAATGCATAGGAAGAGCATACTTAATCACGTGTTTGTTTTTTCTGTCCAAAGCTGAGCTCCAATTTATACAAGTTCCTGAATTTTTCTTATCAGCCTCCTGTATTTCCATGCACAGGTGCGATCTGATCAAGTAGAATGCAGTGGAGGCTAAGAATTTAGCTGTACTTTATGGCAGGGGTGTCTGGATCACAAAGCTATACAGTGTTGCTCAGTAGGGCAGTATTTTGCCATTTAATATGAAAAGGTAACCTTTGTATGCTCTACACCTCTATCAAAAGCCACCCTTTATTTTCCCAAATCACCTTTCAAGAGAGCTACTTGAGAGATGATTGGTGTCACCTTCAGGAGAGGGTGGCATATTGGGAACACATGGGCATCCTGAGGGAGGACCAGGATGGCGCCAACTCCATTTCCGGTGCTGGGGAATTGTGCGCTTCTGTCACATCCGGCATGCATTTCAGACTTGCAGCGTACAAACCCAGGCTCCCCTGCCCCCAGAATTAATTCCCTAGGGGCAGGCACTTGTGGAGTAGAGGAGTTTAAATGGCTGACCCTAGTGGGCATCGTGAACTGGAGGCAATATTGACCACCTAGGCAGACAACTCGGGGATGGGGGAGGCACCAGAGGTCAGAGACCCTGGGCAGGCAAAGTCTGGGTTCACATTTACTTCCAGAACTCTGCTTTCTTAGATATGCCTGTATTTTAGTATCCTTAGTAATGTATTACGCTTAAAGTTGTAAAGGCAGAAGGTTTTTTTATCTTAATGCATTAAGATCAAAGCTTTCTGTGTGCAGCAGCCTCCCCAGCACCCACTCATACTTACCTGAGCCCCATCTCAGTCCAGCGAGTCCCTAGGCCATCCAGGTCTCTTCCTCCTGATTAGCTCATTAACAGCAGCGGCGCCATTAGCTCCCACGGCTGTCAGTCATTCAATCAGGAGGTGGGTGGGTTGAACGGCAGCTCCGCGTCTGAATGGGCACACAGAGCTGCAGCTTGGTTCGGGTGCCCCATAGCAAGCTGCTTGCTGTGGGGGCATTCGACAGGAGAGAGGGGCAAGGAGGAGCAAAGAGGGACCCGAGAAGAGGAGGATCCAGGTTGCCCTGTGCAAATCCACTTCACAGGACATGTTTGTTTACAAACAAAATAAGACTATAGAATCACTTTAAGGCCCCTTTCACACAGACCGCGCAGATCTGCCTGTATGTTTTGGCGGATGTGAACGGATGCCACATGCATCTCTATGGGGCATCGGATGTCAGCGGAGACATGTCCGCTGACATCCGATCCGTCAAATCTGAACGGATGGAAACCCTATTTTCCAGGGACAGACGGTCCGTTCTCATCCAAATTCCCCCGTAGAGAACACCCGGGAACTGGCAGCTCTGTCTCCGCACAGCGCGGAGACGGAGCTGCCATCCGCCTGCTCCGCCGATCCCCGCTGAGAAAAACTAAGTCCGCCGACGGACTCAACAGAAAAGGGGCCTAAGGCTACATATATTGAGCGTAGCTGTTTCCTTGTTTTTCTCCAGGTAGCCAAGCCTGTTAGGAAAAATTGTGGTAATTGCAAAGCCAGACTCTCATAGTAAATGTTTGTGTGAGAAATTTTTTTATGGTTATAGCAAGTTCAGAATTCGAGAGGTTTTTTTTTTTTTTTATGTCCATGCGATATGGTTTCATCCCTCAGGTCTCTTATCTGATCTAGGGTCCCCGTGTCTAAATCTGTCCCTTGAATTCTTTGGTTTCGCAGTTCTATAGGAGGGGCCACATGAGATGCCCTGTATAAAAGCCTTGAACAATAAATGGAATTATCATAATCGTTGGAATACAGTGCAAGGGCTTTGTCGCACTGATGGTATGCAAGTCCAAATGCTAGTGCAGGCCTGGTTGCAAAAAAGTCAGGACTGATCTTGTGGAGCATTTCCTGGGAGGAAATTTTCCTTCTTCAAACCAAGCGAAGTTAGACCTTTATAGGGGTAGACTTGCTAACTTTTAAAAGCATGGGGAATTATTAAATTGGAGATGCTCATGTATAGTAAGATCTGAGCTTTAACAATGCTAGCAACTGTGAAACGGTGTAAAATCAGTCATTGAGATAGGATGGTTGATCTGGAAGAGCCATGAGATGTCTGCTAGAACTTTGAGTCACCCATCCATCTAGGCCAGTTTGGAGCTTAGGGAGTTATAAGAACCTCTTCCCGATTCTGTGGAGCAGACAGGAAGGGTTGTCAGAGGAAGAAAGGCATAGACCATGCAGTACAAAGCACGCAGAGTCACTAGAGCATCCACTGCTTCCGCCAAGGGATCTCTGCAAGTGGAGACAAACCTGTCCTGTTTGTTAGACCCGGAAGCCAAGAGGTCCACATCCCCCACCTGTGTCACTAGTCCTGGAATGCTTAAGTGTTGGGACCATTCCCCCAAGTCCAGGTGCTGCCGACTCAAGTAGTCAGCCTGCCATATGTTTGCACCTGTAATGAGAATGACATATAAGGCTGGAGCGAGGAGTTCTCCCCAGGCTAGAATCCTTTACCTCTCTTGCCATGACAAGACGTCTTGTACCTCCCTGGTAGTAGACATATGCCACTTCTGTGGTATTGCCCCACTTGATCCTTGTTGGATTACCCTCCAGTTAGTAAGTCCACTGTTGCAGGGACAGCCAAATCACTCAGAGCTCCTGATTGTTGATTGAGATTTCTCTGTCATGCCGAAACAGATTTGGACAGCTCTTGGACTGTAGAGTCAAAGTCTGGGAGTGTCATAAGTTTGTCCTGGAGATGAAAAGCTTTGGTTTGGGCTACGTTAAGGATGAGGTCCAAACTCCTCTACTCCCACGTGATGTGTTGGTTCCAGAGTCGACCTTTAAAGGTTTAGGATCCAACCAAACCCTTTTGAAGGTTGAACTGTCTGCGTTACATTGTCGGTCAACCTCATTGCAGTAGATCATCAGGTATTCCACAATGAGGATACTCTGGGAGTGTAGTAAGGCTATATTTGGTGCCAATACCTAGGTGAACACTTTTTTTTTTTTTTGTAGGGATACAAAACTGGTGGTGGTGAATGCTAACAGTAAGTCTGCGGAAGAGTTGATACACTGGACAAATGGGTATATGCAGTTATAAATCCTTGACTTTAACATAGGCTAGAAAGTATCTGATAAAGGGAGGCCCTAACAGGCCTGGTGGATTCCATAATTCCAAAATTTTTGGATTCGAACAAAGGTTTCAAAGTAACAAAGACTTCAAAGTAACAAGCAAAGTAAGTCCATGGCCAAACAGATCTGAAAGATCGGCATGGAAGTCTATGGGGCCACAGGCAGCTGGGACAGCATGAAACCGGGAGGAGCAGAGAGTGGAATTCTAGCTTGTAACCAGTGGTAGCAACTTTCTAACTGGGCATCCTAAATGCTTTCTGACCAGGAGTCCGCAAAGACCAACAGTCCCAACCCCCCCTTCCCATGTCCCCTCATGCTAAAGAGACTGTAGACATGGGGCATTATGTACCAAAGGCTTATTGAACTGGGCTGCTTGTTTGGGTCTGGACTCTTTTGGGTTGATGCCTGAAAACAACAAAAACTCTTCAGAAACCATAGTAAAAGATTTTACAGACCTGCAGCATAAATATTTTTTTATAGCCATAACAAAGTGCTATTTTGCTTTGCTTTTTGTCAGTACATTTCCAGTTGATGCAATAAGTACACTATGGTGTTTTCACTCTGCTTCTCTCTAATGCTTACCTTTTGTGGGATTGGAGTTTGTGTAATCTGCTTTTGGAGATGCAATATTGCCTGAGTGGACAGAAATTCTTCATTGGCTGCCTTTCATGCATTCAGACCTCCTTGTCATTGGGGGTCTGATTTTGTGGTAGGCTGCTTATGTAAGTAAACACATTTGATGTGAAGATTGCTGCTTGCATCTGTGCAGTGGACTTTTTCACTTCCTTGTGCACTTCTTATACATTTCAATGAAGTGT
>NC_138770.1:312323863-312331363 GCF_965119305.1 Pelophylax lessonae
CCTTTTGGGGGTACCAGTGACATTACTAAAGTACTCAGTGCTAAAAATATGCACTGTGGCGGGCGGTTGGGAAGTGGTTAATAAGTAAAATTTGAACCAAACTCAATGAACTGTTTAATTGGGCAACTGTGTGGCAAATGAGGTTTAATGCTGATAAATGTAAAGTTATGCACTTGGAGGCATGAAAACATGCATGCATCATACGTGCTAGGAGGAGAACAGCTGGGGGCAGGGCTGGCCCAAGACATTGTGCTGCCCCCCCCCCCCCAAGAAAAAAAATCACGCCCAACAAAAAGCCCCCACATCCGTTATTTTATATAAATATAATCTTTAGAAAATATTTTATATACTGTTATCTTCTTCCATAACTCACTACCAGACCGGTCCACCAAACACCCACTGTCTGTCCTCAGTCCTCCTGTCAATCCTGTGTCTGCAGTGCCCACCACCCTAGAAGATCCAGCCTGCCCTGCGTGAGATGGAGTGTGCTGATGTCTGATGTTATTGCGCACACCACGATCACGTGAGGGAAGTTCCCAGGAGGAGACGCTCTGCCTCCTCATACTCATCAGTTTGCACTTCGGGCGGCAGTATGAGATGGGGAAATGCCTCCCGTAACACGCCGCAAACTGATGACACACAAAACTGCTGAAAAAAAAATCTTGAAAGTCAATTTGCTGCCCCTCTCCAAGTGCTGCCTGGGTCCAATAGACCCTGTGGGGCCCATGGTAGGGCCAGCCCTGGCTGGAGGAGTCAATGCTGGAGAAGGATCTGGGTGTTCTGGTAGATCATAAGAAAAATAATGGCATGCACTGCCAAGCTACGGTTTCCAAAGCAAGCAAAATACTTTCTTGTGTTAAGAGAGTTATGGACTGTAGAGAGAGATACAATTTTGCCCCAGTAAAAATCATTAGTAAGACCTCATCTAGAACATGCAGTTCAGTTTTGAGCACAAGTTCTCAAAAAGGTTATCGGGGAACTGGAGAAAGTGCAGAGAAGGGCAGCCAAACTGATATAAGGCATGAAGGAGCTCAGCTCAGAGTAACAATTAGCTGAACGGAATTGATTCTCTCATGAGAAGAGGAGATTGAGGGTGGATATGATCAATATGTTTAAATATGTAGCCCCCATTTAGGTAGGTGCTAGAGAGAGTATAGTTTTTGGGTCTTTCTGCTTATCCGAGAGATTGCCAGGTAAATTTATGTTGCTCTCTGCCTACCTATTAGTGAGGTCTGCTCATGGTGCTCAGGTGCAGCTCAGCTTGTCTGAAATGTTTGAAATGTTTCACACTGGTCCAATAGAGAGGCATATTGGACAGTGGGAGGAAACCTGACAAGTGAGTACACAGGCTTTTGTTACAGCTCTGGTGATTGGCAGAGGAAAGTGCCTTGGTGCTGGGATACTGTATAAATGCCAAGAGCACATGTGCTAGGGGTCTTTCAGCTGGAGGAAAATAGATTTAATTTCCAAATATGGAAAGGCTTCTTCACAGTAAGAGCTGTGAAAATGTGGAATAGACTCCCTCAAGAGCTGGGTCTGGCTAGCTATAAGTAGATTGTTTAAAAAAAAAATAAAAAAAGGATTTCTTCCTGGATACACATATACAATGGAACTGAATACTAATATTTGTAGGTAAAGTTGATACAGGGAATATTTGATTGCCTTTTTGGGATCAGGAAGGACTTTTTTCCCCTGCTGGAGCAAACTGGATCATGCTTTATTGTTTTTGTTTTTCCCTTACTCTGGATCAACTGCAGGTATAGGATTGTGTATATAGGATTGTAAAACATTTTTCCCTTCTATTGCTTGAACTGGATAGACTTTTTTTTAACCAGACTAACTATGAAACCATAATGGGACATGGAGGCATAGACCACCTGACAGATGCTGCATGAAAGCATGGTGACGGGCATCTTTTCCTCCATCACCACCCACTCCAGAGCTGATCAGGCTTGCACCAGTAAAGCATACAACTCACTTCACTCCCCAAGTATTAGCTGTACTTAACACACTGGGTTTGATTTACTAAAAGTACAAAGCCTGGTGCAGCTCTACAAAGAAACCAATCAGCTTCCAGATTTTTTTGTCAAAGCTGAATTGAACAAGCTGAAGTTAGAAGGTGATTGGCTATTGTGCACAGCTGCTCCAGTTTTAGTAAATCACAATGAATGGTGCCGCGCTCCACACTGATGTACTAGTGTTAAATACTAAATGATCATAGCTACTGATTACTTAACCACTTTCCAACTACTCACTGTGCTGCTACTGCGGCACAGTGGCAGCCCTGGGTCCAGCGACGTAGACCTACGACACCGGACTCCTAGCTGTCTCGACGGCGTGCACGCGCCGCCGGAGGATTGCTCCCGCTGTGTTTAGACACAGCAGGAGTCGGGCCGGCGGAGGAGAGACGGCGATCACCGCCTCCCTTCCCCAATCGTCGGGGAAAGTGTGAGAAAATCCACCTGCTTGTGTAAACAAAGCAGGCGGATCTTCTCTGCGACAGACAGGGACAGATCACAGGATTCAGCATAGCTGAGACTGCGATCTCTGTCTCTGTCACAGAACCCCCTCCCCCTACACACATCAGTAAGCATGAGGCATACATTTAACCCCTTGATCACCAACAGTGTTAACCCCTTCCCTGCCAGTGTCATGTATTACAGTAACAGTGCATATTTTTAGCACTGATTACTGTAGTAATGTCACTGGTCCTCCCAAAAGTGTCAAAAATGTCAGTTAGGGGTCCGATCTGTCCACCGCAATGTCACAGTCCCGCAAAAAATCGTAGATCGCCGCCATTACTAGTAAAAAAAACAAAACAAAAAAATGACAAATCTTTCCTGTAGTTAGTAAACGCAATAACTTTTGCGCAAATCAATCAAAATACGCTTATTGCGATTTTTTTTACCAAAAATATGTAGCAGAAAACAAATTGACCTAAAATGTTAAAAAATTTAGATTTTTAAATTTTTTTTGGGAATGTTATATATCAGAATGTGAAAAATATAGTTTTTTTTTTTTTCAAAATTGTCGCTCTTTTTTTAAAAAATGTAAAATTGCACAGGTGATCAAATACCACCAAAAGAAAGCGTTATTTGTGGGGGGGAAAAAAAAAGACATAACTTTCATTTGGGTACAGTGTCGCCCGACCGCGCAATTGTCCGTTAAAGTAACGCAGCGCCGAATTGCAAAATATGGCCTGGTCAGGAAGGGGGTAAAATCTTCCGGTGTTGTGGATAAGAATACGCTCATTGAGAATTTTTTTGTCAAAGACATGTAGCTAAATACATTTTGGCCTAAATATATGACAAAAATTGAATATATTGGATATTTTTAACAGTCAAAGTAGAAAATATCAACTTTTTTTATTAATATTGCAAAACATAAAAAGCGCAGAGGTGATCAAATACCACCAAAAGAAAGCTCTGTTTATGGGAAAAAAAGGACGTATATTTTGTTTCGGTACAGCATTGCATGACCGCGCAATTGTCAGTTAAAATCATGCAGTGCCAAGTTGAAAAAAGGGGCCTGGTCATTGAGCAGCAAAATCTTCCGGTCTTAAAGTGGTTAAGTGCCACAAAGTGCCACAAAGTGTAAAATAAAACCAAAACTGCATAAATCCAGAACTGCAGACACCCAGGAATAAAAAACCCACTTATCCTGAGTATTGCTTGGTGAAATTGATTATACAGTCAAAAAATATATATATATTAAGGAAAAATCCAGAAATAAAGATTATTATTAGTGTAGTACACAGTATGATTCTGTGCTCTTCTGACCACACTGCTGTGTGTTATGTCACATGTGCTTCATGCTATGTGAATCCCCCCCACCCATTGTGCTTTCACCTGTGGTAATGAATCATATACTTATACATGATCTATTGATACTTTTCTCACTTCCAAGAGGACTAGAGGTACTCCTCCAGGGTATTCCCAATGAAGGCACTTCCTCCTTCCTTTTAATTGCTCCTCCAGCCAGTCATACATCCAGTTATATTCTCCATAGTGTTATATTGCCACAAATCCTTGAAGAAAGGGGGTTTACGTGACTTTGAATGTGGCATGGTTGTTCGTACGAGTATTTTAAAAACTGCTGATCTACTGGGATTTTCACGAACAATCATCTCTAGGATTTACAGAGAATGGTCTGAAAAAGATAAAATATCCAGTGAGCGGCAGTTGTGTGGAAAAAAAATACCTTGTTGATGTCAGAGGAGAATGGGCAGCCTCGTTTGTGATAAAAAGGCAAATAACCACTTGTTACAACCAAGGTATGCAGAATACTATTTCTGAACGCACAACACATTCTACCTTGAAGCAGATGAGCTACTGCAGCAGAAGACCACACCAGGTGCCACTCATGTGAGTCTAAAGCTGAGTCTAAAATTTGCACAGGCTGAACAAAATTGGACAATAGAAGATGGGAAAAATGTTGCCTGGTCTGATGAGTCCCAATTTCAGCTGCGACATTCAGATGGTAGGGTCAGAATTCGGCCAAAACAACATGAAAAAAATGGATCCATCCTGCCTTGTATCAACGATTCAGGGTGGAGGTGTAATAAAGTGCAAAGTGCTAGCAATATTAATATTAATCAATAGTGTAAAGAAATAGTCCATAAAGTGCAAAAAAGTAGAAGACCCCTACTGTAGAAGCCAATAGTAATGTGTATAGGGGGCGGAGCCTGTTCCTCTATTTCAAACTGTGGCCATAGTAGCCATTGAATGTCTGTAAAGCCCGCACAGCTAATTGTGCCTATTTTGTGAGTATACATTGCTTTTAATAAACTGCATGGGGATTCCTAAATTACAGAGAGCACTAGATTTCTTCCTTTCTGCCTTATATATGGATTGTTTTCCTTAAGAGGGATCTGAAGGATTTAAACCAGAGATCTACACCTGATTGGATATATCCCCCCATGGGGAACTGCTTTATCTGACCTGCTGGTGAAACAAGGGTCAGATAGTAAGGTGAGAGGCTCATCCATAGGGGTGGTGGAGAAGCACAGAGCACCACACACTTTATGGATTTTTGCACTGAAGTATCACCCACTGAGATTTTCTGGACTATTTTTGCACATTTTTGTAATATTTTGCATGGTATTTATTAATAATATTTTTATTGCTAGCACCTTCCACTTTTTTGCACTTTATGGACTTTTTCTTTACATTATTAATGTTTTCATTGCTACCGGTAGCACTTTGCACTTTTTTTGCACTTTATGGACTATTTCTTCACATTATTTATTAATATTTGATGCAATTATTATTTGATGCGATTAATATTTGATGAGATTATTGTTAAATTATTAGCACTTTTTGCCATTTTTTTATGGCGCAGCACTATTTGATATTTATTTTCTGGCGCAGCACTATTTGATATTTATTCATTATGTCTATGTAAAGTGGTTTACACATACAGTGTTGGCAGTTGGATATTTATGCACTGTACACTTCATAGATATTGTGTTTAGATTGCGCTGATTGATATTTGTTTCCAGATTCTGGTGGTGTAATAGTGAGGGTGATATTTTCTTGGCACACTTTGGGCTCCTTAGTACCATATGAGCATTGTTTAAACACCACGGCCTACCTGAGTATTGTCCATTCCTTTAGGACTACAGTGTACCCATCTCCTGATGGCTCCTTCCAGCAGGATAATGCATCATGTCACAAAGCTCAAATCATCTCACCACTGGTTTCTTGAACATGACAATGAGTTCTCTGATCTCCAATGGCCTCCACAGTCACCCGATCTCAATCCAATGGAGCGCCTTTGGGATGTGGTGGAACAGGAGATTCGCATCATGGATGTGCAGCCGACAAATCTGCAGCAACTGTGTAATGCTATCATGTCAATATGGACCAAAATCACTGAGGAATGCTTCCATCACCTTGTGAAATCTATGCCATGAAAAATTAAGGCAGTTCTGAAGGCAAAAGGGGGTCCAACCTGGTACTAGCAAGCTGTACCTAATAAATTGGCTGGTGAGTGTGGTTAGGAATTTAGCCTTAAATACTAAATGTGATATTTGTTCGATTTTGCGGTAATTACTGCACTACTTAGTGCGGTACTTTACTGCATTAAACTGGTTGCTAATAATTGGGATGGGAAGCCGGCCACCAAGTCCTTAACAACGGATGACTCATCAGCTGTCAGCGGAATCTCTGCTGACAGCTGATTGTAAAAAAAAAACACGCTGACAATTAAAAAGTATGACAAAAAAAACTGTGTGGGGTTTCCCCCAGTCCATATCAGGGCCTTATCTGAGCATGCAGCCCGGCAGGACAAGAAAGGGGGCAAAGAATGAGTGAGCGCCCCCCACCCCTGAACCATACCAGGCCACATACCCTCAACATGGGAGGGTGGGTGCTTTGGGGCAGAGGGGGGGGGCTCTGACCCCTCCACCCCAAAGCTCCTTGTCCTCATGTTAATGGGGACTAGGGCCACATTCCCACAATCCTGGCCGGTGGTTGTGGGGGTCTGCGGGTGTTTTTGACAAATACCGCATGTGATACCGCCAGCAAAACCCTGGTGGTAACTATTGCATGTTTTTTTAACCACTTGCCAACCAGCCGCCGTACATATACTGCGGCAAGTAGACTCATTCCCACAAAACAACATACCTGTATGTCTCTTTGCGGGACCGCGTGCGTGTCCATTCACCAAAGGGGAAGCTGATCTGCGGGTCTGGTGGCAGACCGCTGTTCTGTCAGCAATAAACACAGGGCTCCTGTGTTCTTCCTATTAACCCTTTGAACGCCCCTGGTGTTAACCCCTTCCCTGCCAGTGTCATTAGTACAGTAACAGTGCATATTTTTAGCACCGATTACTGTAGTAATGTCACCCAAAAGTGTAAACAATTTCAGTTAGGTGTCTGATCTGTCCGACGCAATGTCATAGTCCCGCTAAAAATCACAGATCGCTGCCATTACTAGTAAAAAAATAAATAAATAAACAACAATTACATAAATCTTTCCCCTATTTTGTAGATGCGATAACTTTTGTGCAAACCAATCAAAATACACTTATTGGGATTTTTTTTTACCAAAAATATGTGGCAGAATACAAATTGCCCTAAAATGATAAAAAAATTGATTTTTAATTTTTTTTTTTTATTGGAAATGTTATATAGCAGAAAGTAAAAAATATTGTTTTTTTTTTCCAGAATTGTTTCTATTTTTGTTTATAGCGCAAAAAATAAAAAAATGCACAGGTGATCAAATACCACCAAACGAAAGCTGTATTTGTGGGAAGAAAAGGACCAATTTTATTAGGGTACAGTGTGGCACGACCGCGCAATTGTCAATTAAAGTAACGCAGTGCCAAATCGGCAAAAAATTGGCCTGGTCATTAAGGGGGAGAACCGACCGGTCCAGAAGTGTTTAATTTCTGTTTAGTTTGAAAATTGGACTTGGGAGCTTTTTATATATTTACGACACATTTTTCATTTTACTGCATAATCGTTATTTTTTTTCTCTTATGAATTGGACCTAATTT